>NC_036855.1:53227131-53260372 GCF_002910315.2 Salvelinus sp. IW2-2015
CGCACTAAATGATGTGATACTGAAGGAATTAATTAGAGCCCAAGCAGTAATTAGATGCAATAATTTGTGTGATTAGCGGGCTGTTTAAGATGGAAGACACACACACCCACCCACACACACACCCACTCACACACTCACTCAACATGCACGCAAGCCCTCGAACACGCTCGCACGCACACACTAACTCATACACCGTGAATGCACGGCTGTGGTGTGCTTGTTGTCCCTCTTCGCACACTGAAAAAATCTCCCATCAACACATTTGGAAAATGTTTCATTAAAAAACGCTGACATGGCTGAAGCTAATTACAAAAATAAGCGGTTGGGGGCTTGTGCCTCTTTTTCTCTCTCTCTCCTCTCTTCCCAAGTTAAAGAGCCTCCTACCCTCAAAGCAAAGGGGAGGTTAACACACACAGCACTTCTATATTTGGAAGAGGCTATGATAAAAGTTAGCCATTTTTACCCGTGTTACATATTATCAAAAATCATAAAGTGCATAATAAATTTCTGCAGATTCAGTATATTTGGTTCTCATTCTCATTCTGTTAATGGGGCTGCCCTGTTTTTTCTGTAGTAACAAAGTCAGGGGGGAAAAGTTACAAATGGGAAAAGTTCTATGAAAGCCAGAAAGAGAAAAGTGAGGCAAACATGTTAAAGCTGTGGCTAAAAAGAATATTACAGGAAGTAAAATTGCTATTCCTTGTGGTGACATAACATCATCAAACAATTGAACCCAGATCTATACTGTACATGTACACCCACTCAGTTCTGTATTTGCATGTGTTGAATGTTGCCGTTGATATTTCCCGTACTGTAACCTGAGATCGTACCTTCTCTCATGTAGCCTAAAGAGCCTGTACAATCATGATTGGTAGTACAGCATACTAATCCTTCAAATCAGAGGAAACTAGTCCCTAATACCAGTTTAATCAGGGCCTTTTCATGATACTTGAGTTTACAGGGGGCAAAAGGGCAAATGTTTCCATACCTCATTATACCTGCATTGCCCTGTGAGTAAAAGTCCAAAAAGTAGAGATGGGCTTTTTATGGTTTATCGATGGGATTTTCCCATCAGCACCCCTCCCTCTTCTTCTCTTTCTCCCTTCTTCCATGTCTCCTGTGACAGAACGGATTCCTTGGAACAGGTTGCATATCGCTGCTTATTTGAGAGCTCTTGGAGTTTCACATAGCACTCAATAAGTTAACATCACCCCGAGCAGGCCCCTTCTCCCCCTATGAAATCTCGTCTCTTCTCCTCTCCGTTCCACGATATTGTTCATCACAGCTCTTCTATCTGAGAGGTTGAAATTCATCTCCGTCTCATATGCAAATCCACAGGAACATCCATTGTCCAGGCCAGCGATTACAGAAACAGATTCCTCCATGCATAGCTTATTTTTTTTATGAGAATTAAAGAGACATGAGAAGGAGTTTTGAAAAGTTGTCAGTTTTGGTGTAGCATATTGCAGTGTGACGACAACTGAGGCAGGGGGGGGAAGCAGGAGGCTTGGTGGTAGGCCTACGTGAGCGAGTCTAAAGGTGACATCATTGGCCTTATCCATGTACAACCAAAGGTGATCTATTATATTGACAAGATAGCTGACTTACTGCTCTAACAATGGAAATACATGTCCTCAACGATTGAAAGCAGGCGAGATCAGGTGGAACCATTCTAGCCAATGAGAAGGGAAGATATGCATGTGAACAACAGCCACAACTAAGTTGTTGCCGGAATGCCACGTGCATCCACTTATATCAGTACATTTGTAACAGCCTAAACATAACAAAACTTCTATTTGATCAAATAAGCCTCTCGTAATTCGACACTCTCTCTTAGACCTCCATGCAAAAAACGGACTTATCTCAAGCCAAAAATTCCTCTCTGGTACAACTCATTTGCACACTGCAGCTCTCCTCACTGTACAAAACAATTGTTACTCAAGGTATTTCTGAACAAAAGACATTTGATTAACTGACAATTCCAAGCAAGATGGAGACCGCTGTCACGCCCTGACCGTAGAGATCCTTTTTATGTCTCTATTTTGGTTGGTCAGGGCGTGAGTTTGGGTGGGCATTTTATGTCTGGTGTTCTATGTTGTCTATTTCTTTGTGTTTGGCCGTGTGTGGTTCTCAATCAGAGGCAGCTGTCTATCGTTGTCTCTGATTGAGAACCATATTTAGGTAGCCTGTTTTCCCACTTTGAGTTGTGGGTGATTATTTTCTGGTTAGTGTTTGTTGCACCTGTCAGAACTCTTCGTTGGTCGTTTTTGTTCGTGTATTCATCTTGATTAAAAGTATTATGGATACGTACCACGCTGCACTTTGGTCCTCCTCTCCTTCTCCCGACGACTTTCGTTACAACCGCCTCGTAGCACTCACGCCGGTAGCCATGAAGTGCTTTGATGGCTCACATCAACAGCATCCTCTCAGATACCCTAGACCCACTCAAATTCACATACCGCCCCAACAGATCCACAGATGACGCAATCTCAATCGCACTCCACACTGCCCTTTCCCACCTGGACAAGAATAACACCTACGTAAGAATGCTGTTCATCGACTACAGCTCAGCGTTCAACACCATAGTGCACACAAAGCTCATCACTAAGCTAAGGACCCTGGAACTAAACATCCCCCTCAGCAACTGGATCCTGGACATCCTGACGGGCCGCCCTCAGGTGGTAAGGGTAGGCAACAACACATCTGCCACACTGATCCTCAACACTGGGGCCCCTCAAGGGTGTGTACTTAGTCCCCTCCTGTACTCCCTGTTCACAACAGTGGTAGGCCTGATCACCGACAACAATGAGACAGCCTATAGGGAGGAGGTCAGAGACCTGGCAGTGTGGTGCCAGGACAACAACCTCTCCCTCAATGTGAGCAAGACAAAGGAGCTGATCGTGGACTACAGGAAAAGGCAGGCCGAACAGGCCTCATTAACATTGACGGGGCGGTAGTGGAGCGAGTTGAGAGTTCCTTGGTGTCCACATCACCAACGAACTATCATGGTCCAAACACACCAAGACAGTCGTGAAGAGGGCACAGCAAACACCTTTCCCCCCACAGGAGAGTGAAAAGATTTAGCATGGGTCCCCAGATCCTCAAAAAGTTCTACAGCTGCACCATCGAAAGCATCCTGACCGGTTACATCACCGCGTGGTATGGCAACTGCTCGGCATCTGACCATAAGGCGCTACAGAGGGTAGTGCGTACGGCCCAGTACATCACTGAGGCCAAGCTTCCTGCCATCCAGGACCTATATACTAAGCGGTGTCAGAGGAAAGCCCAAAAAATTGTCAGAGACTCCAGTCACCCAAGGCATAGACTGTTTTCTCTGCTACCGCACAGCAAGTGTTACCGGACCACCAAGTCTAGGACCAAAAGCCATAAGACTGCTGAACAATGAATCAAATGGCTACCGGACTATTTACATTGACAACCCCCCCCTCCATTTGTTTTGTACACTGCTGCTACTCGCTGTTTATTATCTATGCATAGTCACTTCACCCCTACCTACATGCACAAATTACCTTGACTAACCTGTACCCCTGCACATTGACTCGGTACCGGTACCCCCTGTATATAGTCTTGTTATTGTTATTTTATAGTGTTACTTTTTATAATTTTTTACTTTAGTTTATTTGGTAGATATTTTCTTAATTCTTCTTGAACTGCACTGTTGGTTAAGGGCTTGTAAGTAAGCATTTCTCGGTAAGGTCTACAGTTGTTGTATTCAGCGCATGTGACAAAAAAGTTTGATTTGATTTGAGATGTGGATATTATGCTATTGTTGTTCAGGCCCAGGCATAATTTCTAGGTCTAGGAGCCATAGGACCATAAGACCCAGTGTACCGCTCTGTTAACCCTCGTGTAAGAGAATGATAAGAGCCAACCACCATGTAGACGTATACAACGAAGAACAGATTGTTCTGAACCCTCTCCTACCTCACGAAAAGTAAAGCAGAAATACTGGGACCATAATTGTAGAATAACAAGAGAAACCTCAGGGATGTAATTTGTCATCCGGCACATTAAAAAGGAGAGCAGAGTGGAGAACAACATGTATTGCTCTTCAATTTAATGACCGCCCATCCTCCCCTCCCCTGATTACTAAAACTTTGATATCTACCTCCTTTAACAATGAGAGAAAATGGTCTAGGCTGAGAACGTATGGCGTTTAAAAAAGCATTAGCAAAGGGATAAATATTGTTGTTGGAAACAAGCTGGTAGCAAATAAACAAGCGCGTGATGAAGTGTGTGATTTGTGGACAGAAGCTCTGCACGTCCCATTCAAACCCATTTTAGTGGGAACTTTGAAACTCCAGAGTTCCAATTTGGTTTTGGCTAAGGAAACTATGAATTTGAAAATGTTCCTTGCATAGATGTTCAACAAGCGAGAAGCTGGTTTGAACATGAAGATGGTAGAATTATGATGGGATTCGTCCAGATGAATTAGACCAGAGCCTCTCCAGAGAACTTAGAACTTCACACCACATCAATTATTACCAAACACAATTCCAGCTAGTAGCTCTCATTCCTGAATACCTCAAATAAAAATTTGAAGTAGAAATGAATGCTGCTAAAGAGAAATAATGGAGGGTAAAGACCAGGAGCATTTTTTTTCTGACTGAGGGGTAGGGGGGGTTCTGTGTCTGAGGAGTTTTGACACATTTCTGTGTGAAGTTGGTATGAAGCGAATCTATTACCATACAGCTTTATCCATGGTGAGCATTACCGCACCGCAGAGAGAATTAGCATTCAATGAACAAAATAGAAAGGAAATGGAATAAAAAAGGATTATGTGTATTATACTTCCCTCCTATTTTTACTAATCTTCACCGGGTCAATGTTTTATCAAAATTGATTTCCTTTTCGGGATATCCTGCGGTATCATATCACGGTACAGTATTCATTGGTTTGTGGCTTTGTCTCCATGCAGTTACTGTGGCTTGGTGGTAATCTCTGTGCTGGTGAAAGGTGTGGGGATTACAATGTGATTAATTCATATTAGACCCACAAACATAACAGGGGTGAATAGGCGTATGTAGTCATACACACTGGAATGGGCCGGGGCACCCAGGATGGTTCTATCCACAGATGGACACCGCACATGATGGCTAGATCCACAGTGTGTAGACAGTAAGGTTGCTCATCAGCTGTTGCATCTTGCATCGTTTCACTGCTAGTAAACGTCTCAGCACAACAGAGATATACTGCTGTCATATTGGCCATGTGTCTATGAGTATTGAGTAAAGCATGTCATGACATTCTCCTCAGCGGCAGACAGAGAACTCCCCAATTAAAACCCCAGGTAATCACACAGTGGAATTATATGTTGTATTTAATAGCTGTTTGAATATATTATGTGAAATCTTAGCTTTTGTTTGATGTTATCCTTAACTCTAAGGACTTAGCGATAAAAGTAAAGTTCAAAGCACATGCTGGAGGGTTCATAGCTAATGGCCGCCACTCGCTTGTTTGGAGGTTGGTTTGTATTTGTTTTCCATTTTGCACAACGACCTCTCGCACAGAGCTGGCTTTTCCTCTGGTGAAGGGTTACTCTGCCGCCTTCATTTCCCCCTGATTATCTTGAGGCCTGTCATCTTTCTACAGATAACACCCCCCCGCCCCCACCATCCCAGTCCTCTTCCTAATGGATGTGAAACACTCCAGTCAATAGTATTTTGCTTGTCTTCCTCATACACTCGTCTCTCTCTGTGTGATCGGCAAGACTTTAAAAGAGTCAGGAGGGAGGTTCACATCGGGAAAGTTCAGCCAAATGTTATCAACCACGGGGATGTTTCCTCCTTCCCTCCTCCACATCCCCCCTCTCACCCCCTTCTAAAACCTGCAGCCAATAACAGCCAAGCGTCACTGATAACATCAACAGCTGTCAAAGGCCCGGGCAACTGTGGTTGTCTCATAAACCCAAACACCTGTATTCCCTCATTCCTTTGATTGTTATCCTTCACCCCCTCCACCACCCCTCCGAGCCTCCCTCTCCTCCCCATCACTCACTTCAGTTTGATTCACCTGTCAGATGGCCTCTGCCAAGATCTCTGCAAGGGTGGGGTTAGGTTAGGGTTGGGGAACGGAGCAAGGAGGGAGGCAGGCGATTTATAAACTGAGAGAGCGCCTCTTCAAAAGTTTGGCATGCTTTGAAAGGGAGAGCTGAGGCCTGCAGAGAGCATGTCACCACGGCCTCTTCAGTGATTTCTTCTTCTCCTTTCATTTTGTTTTACAGACCACTAGGGGACGAGGAGGGCTTTTAATTATATTATTTATGTTATTATTTTATTTTATTTTAATTATCTCACCTTGCTGCCCTTATCTGCAGTGCTTCACCACCACCGCCACTACCGTCACGGCCTGCCCAGGATGCTCTAGTGCCCCTGAGAGACAGTGGCACCCTGGGCATGAGGGCACCAGGATCCTGCCAGGGATAATCCACTTCCTGGGGCTTTGAATCGCATCACAGGCAGCTGTCACGCTGCTGCTCCCCATCCATCATTTAGTCAATGAGAAATACGGATTAGAAAACACAAACAAAATTCAGCCCTTTGTTCTCCATTTGATGGGAACATAACAGCGTTGCTGGGAGACACCAGCTCAGCAGTCCAGCGCAAACACAACTCTTTAAGACAAATGCTGTGGGGTGTTAATCATATGCAATTGTCGATATCTCTAGGTTTAAGATGGGAGGAGGTGGTTCCAATGCTGTTCTCTTCTGATGAGCATGGAATGGTTGTGACTGCCAATCATTTGAAACATCAAATTACTATTCATGATCTGTGTGTGTGCTGGAGAAACAGGAAACTCTTAATCATAGACAGGAAGGACACAGAGAGAGTTACAATGTCTCTCTCGTCTGAGTGGAGAAGAGAGAGAGATACAGAGAGAGGGAGAGAGAGAGAAAGAGAGAGAGCCAGAGAGAGAGAAAGAGAGAGAGAAAGAGAGAGCTAGAGAGAGAAAGAGAGAGCTAGAGAGAGAAGAGAGAGAGGGAGGGAGAGAGAGAGTACAAACTGCATTTCCAGGGTTTGCAGATCGCCCCTTTCTCGTTATTTGGATTTATGTGTGAGACACATTAACAGTCGAATGGAATGCAGCACTCATACACTTCCCCAACATGTGCTCTTTACCCTTCCCAGATAGCACAGAGACTGAGCCCAGGGGAGAGTAAGAGGACCGTGTGTGTGTGTGTGTGTGTGTGTGGTTTGTGTGTGTGTGTGTGTGTGTGTTGTGTGTGTGTGTGTGTGTGTGTGGTGTGGTGTTGTGTGTGTGTGGTGTGTGTTGTGTGTGTGTGTGTGTGTGTGTGTGTGTGTGTGTGTGTGTGTGTGGTGTGTGTGAGAGATACAACAGTTATAGAGGACCCAGTAAGAGGACCGTGTGAGAGATACAACAGTTAAAGGGGGCTGTCTTTGTCGATAGACAGGGATGGCACACTGGCCCACTCTCCTTGACTCCAATTCCTCCAATAATAGTGACAAAATAAAGGGAACATTTAATTTTCACTAAATCATAAACATAAAATATTGAGGGATACAATTACAAGTATATTCTTGTCTCAAAATTCAGTATCTTCACATGGAAAGGCGTTTTGGTCTTTGCGTGTCAAAAAAGACACGTCAAATAACAAAGTCCTGTTATAGAATGTTGTGTGTGCTGAATTTGCATGCATGCACAAGCCAAGTGCCAACACTATGCCAGTAGTACTGTCAAAGCTGTAAAAAATATACATAATCGCCAAACAAGCACACACACCGGCTACGATGTGTTTACAATACCACATTGATAATAAGCCATCATTTGTTTCAAACAAATAGGAAAACGTCTGTGTGAGCATTTGAAATAAGATCAGGATCAAATGAGCAGCATCAAAAATGTCCCAGAGGCAGGAGAGAAAGGATGATATCCTGCTGCTGCCAGCCAGCCAGCACACCCCAAGTAGTTGCACCTGATTCCTCCTAGCTAGTCAAAATACAGATTAATAATCAAGGATTTTGTCAACAGTGATGACAGTTTAGAAACTGGAGGTAGCCTTCTCCCTACTACATTGACTTCGGTTGCAGTATGAATTTTCTATTTTCTTAACAATGATTTAATAAATCCATATGACTAAGTATTAAACTCAGAAAAAAAAAGAAACGTCCTCTCACTGTCAATTGCACTTTTATTTCAGCAAACTTAACATGTGTAAATATTGTATGAACATAACAAGTGTCAACAACTGAGACAAACTGAACGAGTTCCACAGACATGTGATTAACAGAAATTGAATAATGTGTCCTGAACAAAGGGGAGGGGGGGGGGGGTCAAAATCAAAGAACAGTCAGTATCTGGTGTGGCCACCAGCTGCATTCAGTACTGCAGGTGCATCTTCTTCCCCCAGGACTGCACCAGATTTGCCAGTTCTTGCTGTGAGATGTTACCCCACTCTTCCACCAAGGCACCTGCAAGTTCCTGGACATTTCTTGGGGGAATGGCCCTAGCCCTCACCCTCCGATCCAACAGGTCCCAGACGTGTTCCATGGGATTAAGATCCGGGCTCTTCGCTGGCCATGGCAGAACACTGACATTCCTGTCTTGCAGGAAATCACGCACAGAACTAGCAGTATGGCTGGTGGCATTGTCATGCTGGAGGGTCATGTCAGGAAGGGTACCACATGAGTGTGGAGGATGTCTTCCCTGTAACGCACAGCATTGAGATTAGACATGTGTAGGCCTTACAAAAGGCCTACTGTCCAGCCTCTCTCAGCCCATTGCGGACAGTCTGAGCACTGATGGAGGGATTGTGCGTTCCTGGTGTAACTCGGGCAGTTGTTGTTGCCATCCTGTACCTGTCCCGGAAGGTGTGATGTTCGGATGTACCGACCCTGTACAGGTGTTGTTACACTTGGTCTGCCACTGCAAGGACAATCAGCTGTCCGTCTTGTCTCCCTGTAACGCTGTCTTAGGCGTCTCACAGTACGGACATTGCAATTTATTTCCCTGGCCACATCTGCAGTCCTCATGCCTCCTTGCAGCATGTCTAAGGCACATTCACGCAGATGAGGAGGGACTCTTTTTTATTTTTTATTTATTTCACCTTTATTTAACCAGGTAGGCTAGTTGAGAACAAGTTCTCATTTACAACTGCAACCTGGCCAAGATAAAGCAAAGCAGTTAGAAAGACAGGGTCCTGAAAAAGGGACGTTTCTTTTTTGCTGAGTTTAGCTAGGCAGCCACTTATTGTTTTCCTATTGAAATTGAACTTCAGTTCATGAAAATAACTACCAGTAGCTAGCTAGCTAGATAACGAAGTAAACAAGCTAGCCAGCTAACTAGCCCTGTTGCCCCAAGCTAACGTTATAAGTAGCTAGCTAGCTTCATCTGGCTTGTGTGTGTCGCTTGACCGGACTGGGTCCGACCATCATCAACCAAATACAAAACATTTGTTATAAATTAGGGGGTATTCTAGATGATGACACCTATCTAGATACACAGCTACCTGACAATAGCTGAACAGATCTCGTTTTGCCTGTGTTTTTGGGGGAGAACATTGCATCCATCAGCTAGTTTGCTTTACATCTGACCAGCACCGAGCTTGTGTGTCTGCCTCGTGCATCATCATAGCAGTCATACCATCATCATAGCAGTCACATTCATATTCAGGTCCTGAATATGACTGCACGTGACATAATAATTTGACTTTCATCATTTTTTACGTAGTTGTTACACACTGATTACACTATCACTCGTAGTTCATATGTCACAGCTATTCACAGATAAGCTTATTTGATGCGTCAAATAGTGTTATTTGACGTGTGTCTTATTTGACACACAAATAAAAAATGTATTTAATTCCATCTACACAGAAATCTGACATCGTAGCCACCTTTCCCTCACACCCCGAGTGTTTTATTACAATCAGTACCCATGTGCAAGACATAATTAAACAAAGCGGTTCGAGGGTCTGGATTGAAGTGTTCCTGTCAGAATTCCAGTGGTGTAAGCAATTTATTTCTTAACACATAGTTCATATTGTTTAAGACACACTATATATCTGTCAGCGATTACAGGAAATATGGCTTTAATACAGCATCACACACAACGGGGGACAGAAGATATATTTCTAGCGATCTTTTCCAAAAAAGAGAGTAGGCCATTTTATTATCTCTCAAAGAGGAAACGGCAAAGCTAACCAGTAACCACACCATAATGCAATGATTCACCCATTCAGTGTTCACTTGTTTCCTTCTTATTATTATGCTTGAAAAAAAGACATTTACTAAGTGGGTCATCATGCAGCTCAATGTGTAAAAACCACACAACTGAAACGGGAACCATTAACGGTCCTCAATATCAAAACAACATATATTTGACCAAGTCAAACTTGACTAGAGATTTAAATCCTCATGCATACTGCACATGTTCTACCTCTTTAATATGTCTACCAAATGTGATTCAACTCCCAGACTAGATAACAATCTATCACATCAGGGAAGAATTAGTGAAAACAATACACACTGTCATTGTTATTTATTAAAGGATGACATTCAAAGTATGCTGCCAGGGAAGGAAGTGAATCAGGTTTAACTAAATCCATCCACATTTGCTATTCACGGTAAAAAAAGTATACATATTTACCCTTTCTGCAAAGGATGAAGGATAAGATACACATTGGGTAGTCAAATACAAAATTCAATGCATAAGCAAAAATTACGGCCGGAAGGAGCACTTATTACCAATACTAAAACAAACCAACAGTGTCACGCCCGGATCTGTTTCACCTGTCCTTGTGCTTGTCTCCACCTCCTTCCAGGTGTCACCCATCTTCCCCTGTGTATTTATACCCGTGTTCTCTGTTTGTCTGTGGCCAGTTCGTCTTGTTTGTCAAGCTTACCTGCGTTTTTTCCTGTCAGAGCCTGTCTTTTCCCAGCCTCTCTTTTTCTCTTCCTCCTGGTTTGTGACCCTTGCCTGTCCTGACCCTGTACCTGCGAACTTGACCACTCTGCCCGTCCATGACCCTGAGCCTGCCTGCCGTCCTGTACATTTACATTTACATTTAAGTCATTTAGCAGATGCTCTTATCCAGAGCGACTTACAAATTGGAAAGTTCATACATATTCATCCTGGTCCCCCCGTGGGGAATGAACCCACAACCCTGGCGTTGCAAGCGCCATGCTCTACCAACTGACCACACTGTACCTTTGCTCCTACTCCGGATTATCGACCCCTGCCTGCCTTGACCTGTCGTTGCCTGCCTCGGTGGTTACAATAAACATCGGTACTTCAATCAGTCTGCACTTGGGTCTTACCTTGATTCCTGATACCACAGCGCTGATTGGGAAAGGGCGATATGACAACAGACATTTAACCACTCTGGCCACGTGCCAACCTGTGATTACAACCTAATCCTATTGTGAACACATCCTTAGAATGTTTTCTCAAAGTGTGATTAGCTACTGGCTAATGTTATGCTCATGCCATTTTGTATTTGGGTTAGACATGTTAGACATGTCGAGGCATGTTCAAGTGGAGATGTGCAATGTAATGGAAGGGCTAGCTACAATATAGGGTAGCACTCCCATTCAGATGGGAATCCCAGTAGGTGAACCTCTCTCTCTGTGGGACTACCAGCTAGGGTCAGTATTATCTCCATATTCCCCTGATTCATGCTGGAGCTAGAAGGGAGCTAGAGCCCAAAGCATTGATCTCCTTTGCTGTGTGCTTGGGAGCTAGCCATCTACCTATTCAACTGAACCGGTTAAGTGAGGTTTAAGGCTAGTCAGCTGCCCTCAGGAGAGCACTGGTGCCTATACATCCAATTACAAATATAATAGTACAGTTTGGATGTTATAAGTAATCAAGAAGATAAAAACAGAGCACATTAACATTTGGTGGCAATGAGGTAGCTTCTGTAAGTTTTCTCAGATCAGAATTTGAGCATGCTAAGAAATTATGCTAACCCATACTTTGTATTTGTCAGTTGGGTTTGTTTATTTGTTTTATTTTATATGCATGGTGAGGCAAGATCTCCCAAATGGCCAATGCTCACGTTAGCGTGCTACAAGTCAAAGTAAACTCAAATYGTGGTCTGCTGCCAATCCTCCAGACATTTTCCAGACACAAAAACAGTTAAGCAACACAGATGTAGATCTGACCTGTCCCTTTAAAGCATCAGAGAAAGAGACTAAACCATGTCTGCKGTACTATTTGGTCCCTCTGTGTTTTTAAACAAAGTTAAACTTGGACCGTTTTTTCTTCTTTCCTTTGTAAAAGTCTCAGGTTCAGTTGTATGAAAGCCTACGGGGTGAGAGGGGGATGGCAGAATAAACACTCACTAATTAAGAGCGCACAATATCCGCTATCATTGCATTTTTTGTTCCACCAAGGACTTCAGAGGAGGCAGGGCTTTTTGCCTTCAATTTTCCCACACGTCAGCCACTCTGCCATGGCTCTGTGCTGTGCAGCTGAGAGTCACTCGTCTGCACAGCCCTGAATGCACCTACTGCAGCCCTGGGCCTCTTTAATACCAATTAACAAGGCCACAGATACCCAGCTAACAAAGCATCTAGCTCTGAGCTGACAGAGAGGAACCGAACTGCCCAGAGGGAGGAGAGAGGGACACATCCGCATCTCCCCTGTCCCTTCTCCCCCTCCCCCTGTACCTCCGTTTCCCCTTCCACACGCCTCCCCCTGCCTCCCCTGTCCCCACCTCCCCTCTTACTCCTCCTCCCCCTTTCATGTCCAAATGGAAATGATGAGGAGGAGGCCTGTTTTAAATTGTCCATGAACACAAAATTGAATTAGGTGTACCTAGATGATTTCATTGTAAGGGATAATTCAAATGAACATTCATGTGTTTTATTTTTTTATTGGTGCAAGAAGATGGATTCTCACGGTGTTAATTTGAGTGAGGATGCATTTAAATGATTTATAATTTGCGCATTGTTAAGTCTTAGTTAGAAATGTCACAACACATTGTGCTTTGTCAGTGGTATCCATTGCAGTGTGAATGTACTGTATGTTACTCTCACTTTATATTGTAAGGTTCAGAGACCTGCAAAACAGCACAGAGCTGTAGAGAACACTTCATAGGTTGAATACATTGGAACAATTTGATATGCCACTGATGCATATACAATACATACAGGACAATACAATACCCAGACAGAACCCAGTAGCGTTGGACTGTGCATCACAGCCTGATAAAACCCAGTAGTGTTGGACTGTGCATCCCAGCCTCAGTGTTGGACTGTGTTTTGTGTAGAGCTGGGGAGGAGCTTCCCTGGGTTGCAGAGGCAGTGTAGAGGTGGTGGGTGTAAAACGCTTTGATTGTTTTAATAACGGGGCGGACGTCCCTCAGTGTAATTAGCTTGCTGCAGGTTTCCAGGCCCAGCTCATTTGTGTCAGGCGGGGAGTAATTGTGTTGTAAAATATCGGCCCAGTGAGTGATAGCGGGAGCGAGCCGCTGGCTGATTTGTGGGGCTGTGGCCTGCTGTATGAATTACTAAACAATCCTGATATTTTTATATAAAAACCAAGATGGAGGACAGCTTCAGCTAGACATTGAGGTACAGGCAGAATCGCAGTGACAGTGTGTGTATGTGTATAAACTACACTGATGTGTGTCAGAAGAGATGGATGCTGTTTTATGGGTACCTAACCAATTGTGCTATTGTGTGTGTTTTTTTCACGTCATTTGTAACTTACTTTGTGCATAATGTTTCTACCGCTGTCTCTTATGACCGAAAAGAGCTTCTGGATATCAGGACAGCGATTACTCACCTAGTACTGGACAAAGATTTTTTTTAACCAGTCGGACTCAAAGGATTTACTTCAGGCACACGACAAGGCCCAAATCCCATTATCGTCATTAGCTTGAAGAATAGGTGGAGATATCAGGGATGTAGGTCGGGGTGCCTTGTAAGGATCCGACAGCAAGTGAGTAATTCCCCTCTACCATCAGTCCTATTAGCCAACGTGAAATCATTGGATAACAAAATGGATGAGCTCCGATCACGACTATCTCACCAACGGGACATTAAAAACTGTAATATCTTATGTTTCACTGAGTCGTAGCTGAACAACAACATGGATAACATACAGCTGGCAGGGTTTTCGGTCCATCGGCAAGATAGAACAGCTGCCTTCGGTAAGACAATGGGTGAAGGTCTGTGTATATTTGTAAATAACAACTGGTACACGGAATCTAATATTAAGGAAGTATCGAGGTTTTGCTCGCCTGAGGTAGAGTATCTCATGATAAGCCGTAGATTACACTATTTACCAAGAGAGTTTTAATCAATATTTTTTGTCGCTGTCCATTTACCACCACAAACCAATGCTGGCACTAAGACGGCACTCAACGAGCTATATAAGGCCATAAGCAAACAAAGAAATGCTCTTCCAGAGGCGGCGCTCTTAGTGGCCGGGGACTTTAATGCAGGGAAACTTAAATCCATTTTACCTCATTTCTACCAGCATGTTAAATGTGCAACCATCAGTCACTGGCTTCATCAATAAGTGCATTTATGATGTCGTACCCATAGTGACCGTACGTACATAGCCCAACCAGAAGCCATGGATTACAGGCAACATCCTCACTGAGCTAAATGTTAGAACTGCGCTATCAAGGAGCGGGACTCTAACCCGGACGCTTATAAGAGATCCTGCTATATCCTCCGACAAACCATCAAACAGACTAAGCGTCAATACAGGACAAAGATTGAATCGTACTACACCGGCTCCTACACTCGTCGAATGTGGCAGGGCTTGGAAACTATTATGGACTACAAAGGGAAGCACAGCCATGAGCTGCCCAGTGGCATAAGCCTACCAGACGAGTGAAACAACTTCCATCCTCACTTCGAGGCAAGCAACACTGAAGCATGCATGAGAGCATCAGCTGTTACGGACGACTGTGTAATCACGCTCTGCATAGCCGATGAGAGTAAAACCTTTAAACAGGTCAACATTTACATGGCCGCAGGGCCAGACGGATTACCAGGACGTGTACTCTGAGCATGCGCTGACCACCTGGCAAGTGTCTTCACTGACATTTTCAACCTGTCCCTGACCGAGTCTGTACTAAAAAAAAGTTTCAAGCAGACCACCATAGTCCCTGTGCCCATGAACACTAAGGTAACCTGCCTAAATGACTACCGACCCATTAACAATGCCCATTGAGAACACACAACGACTATACCACATAGCTTAGCTAAGAATGACGTGAATAATCAAGTAATTAAACATTGGGTAGTTAGTTAGATAGCATGTAGTTAATATACTGGCAAGTTCGATGTATTAGTAGCCAACTAATGTTATGATGGTAGCTAGCTAACAAACCGGTACATACAAGCAACTGCTATAATGATATGCTATGCGGTTCGTAAGGCTAGCATAGCTAACAAAAGCCATTATTTTATTAAAATGCTCAACATTTTTCAAACATTTGTCATAATTAGTTAAAGCAACAAATATGTATCTGCTTTCGTCCGACTTTGGCTGCATACACTCTGCCATTTTTTGGAAATCTTAAAATGTTGTGAAGCCACGCCTATTTTCTGAAGAATTGCATTATGGGCCCCAAAAGCACAAAAATAGTGTCCACTGCTTGTATACTTTGTATGTTGGCGAATGTAGTACGACATCCGTGAACTTTTGCATACTAACCTATATCCATACTATGACCAATAAGCATACTACATACTCAATTTACGTCACTAGTAGTATAGTTAGTGCGGTTAGTATGAGTTTTCGAACACAGCTCCTGTCTGTCTGTGATATGTATGTGTTTCTGTATGGTGTGTAGCACAAGTGTGTATTTATCGCTGCAGGGTACAGATACAGTGTTTGTGTGTGTGTGTGTGTATGTTCATGTCTGATATCCGTGGCTATGTAAGAACAGGCACTCCAGGCAAGCCTTCGGCAGCCCTGAGGGGCTTGGAGACAACAGGGTGAATCTCACCTGCTCTACACAGGGAGAGGAAACACAGAAACCATAGAAAGACTCAGGCTTTACATTACACTGGGTTCTGATCAATGTCAATGAGATAACACAAACACAGACACACCTTTTCTCTCTATATATCTCCCTCTCTTTCAAAGCAAAAATGGTAGAGTCAGCTGCTGAATGAATCAAAGAAAGGCGAGAACAGGAAGGTAGCTATTAGCACTGCATAAACGTTGATTATAAGATATTGTAGGTTCACTCTAATTACACGATGGAGTTGCCTGCATGTATTTTCCTCCTTTTGACACTTTTTTAAGCACAGACACTCATTATCACAGCCAGGGAGTATTTGCTTGATTTTCCTGCTTTTATGTCTGGAGGTGTCATTAGCGCTGTCTGAAACACAGCCGGTTGGTTCCCTGATCCACTCCAACACAGTCTGTCTGCCAGGAGATCAAACCACACCATACACTGGGGGCTCGGGCTCTATGGGAACGTGTGGGAGAGCCAGAGAGAATGTGTGCATGTGTTTGTGCGCATGCACACATGTCCTTTAAATAATATTTTACCACTCATCTCCATGTGCATGTGAAAGACAGATTGTATGACAGTGTTTTTCAGCCATAGAGTGTATTATGCACAAAACAATGAACGTGGTTTATGCCTCACTGTGCCAAAACGATGTGTCCTAAAGAAAACACTGTCTGATTACTATATTTGCAATTATAGCCCCTCTTTCACTTATACAGTATAGCCAGCCCTACAGTTTTATACTGAAACAAAAATATAAACGCAACATGTAAAGTGTTTTTTATGAGCTGAAATAAAAGATCCCAACATTTTTCCATATGCACAATAAGCTAATTTCTCTCAAATGTTGTGCCCAAATTTGTTTACATCCCTGTTAGTGAGCATTTCTCCTTTGCCAAGATAATCTGAAGGAGTATTTCTGTCTGTAATAAAGTCCTTTAGTGGTAAAAAACTAATTCTGATTGGCTGAATTAGTGGGTGGGCCTATGCCCTCCCAGGTCCACCCATGGCTTCGCCCCTGCCAAGTCATGTGAGATCCATAGAATAGGGCCTAATGAATTTTTTGATTTCCTTCTATGAACTGTAGAAAAATCTTTGAAATTGTTGCATGTTGCATTTATATTTTTGTTCAGTATAATACAAACTACCAGATCAATAATTCTCTCAAGCGTTCTCTCATTCTCCTTTATCTTTCCTATTTTCTCTTTCTCCCCCCCCCCCCCCCCCCCCTCTGCAGTACAGTATGTCTAACAGAGTGGGAAGAGGATCCTAAATGAATACGGTATTTTACAGGCCCATCAGAGTGAGAAGGCTGTCAGACACACTCCTGCTCTCTTGTCTCCAGCACACTCCATGAAAGATGCAAATGGTTCCTCTAGTATTTCCCCCCTGCCCTTGCTCTCTCTGTCGCTCTTTACCGCCATATAGCTACAGCAAATGATCAGAACCATGGCTCTTTTAACCTTATCCATCACTCTGAGACGTTCCTCTCCGCCGGCAGTCCAATGTGCCAGCCCAGATTAAGGACTTCTCTTTGGATGGTGCCTAATTCACAAACGCAGAGTGCAATGAACTATAAAAAGAGGGCTGTGAATTCTTAATCACCATCACAGGGAGAGGTAGTGGTTTTTGCCCACCTTCCTTCCTTCCTTCCTTCCTTCCTTCCTTCCTTCCTCTCTCTCACCCTCCCTCCTTCCTCCCCTGCTCAGTGCCACCCTTGTCTCAACACACTTTGGTAGGTTACTTATATCAGGAAATGCTCTTTTCCCCAAAGTATAGGAGATGCCAGGCGGGAGCGGCGCGCATATGTCACATCGTATCTGGTGACAGGGCCAGTGAGAGATACAGTATTGCTGCTGCCGCAGTACTGGAGGAACGCTCAGCCATGCTTATCTGCGCTACGCGGGTCGAGCATTACTTGTCTGCAAGGCCCGGATCACTTTGGACAGTATCATTAAATGCCACGTCATTACCTGTTATGGAGTGATGCTCCCACTCCCGTTGCCTCCTGGGACGGGGAGATCAGGGAAGGGGCTGATAGTTAGAATTGGGGAGGGGGGTGAACATGTGTATGTGTTTGTGGGTTGGGAAGATGGTGGTGATAGTTGGAGGGGGGGGGGGTCAAAGAGAGGAATCCTCGGATGGACGGGTTGAGAGATGGAATTGGCATTACATTCTCAATGCGGGCAGGATTGACTTTGACTGGAGCGAGAGGGCTGTTAGCTTATCTTTAAGGCTGTGTTTGTCACAGGCTCAGGGCAGCTTGCCGACATGCCGGCGCAGGGAAGTTGAACCGGTGGTTGAACGATATGGATAGGTGAAGGCTCCCGGTGGGACGGGCTGCCGGGCAGGCGCGCAGAGAGAGGAGAGGGCTAAATTGAAGGTTTATTTTTCCAATTCGCTGTCAAGGTCGGCTTGTCGGAGAGCTGTCCTGTGTGTGTTCACAAAATGCCAAAATCCAGACGAATTGTTAAAAAAGGATAAGGCCCTGAAATCAATGACCTTTGTGCGTCAGGCATCAACATGCCAGAGTCTCTTAAGGCCGTCCTTACTGGCTATTATTGTTGCCTTTTAAAACAAGAGAGTGGAGAGGAACTGTCTACTGAGAGTCATCCACTATAGACACACACAGACAACACACGCATACAACACATCCATACACACACATCACAAGTTACTCTACCCTTTACGTCTCCTAACCTTAAAGCCTAGCACTGTGGAAGACATTATTTCTGAATGCGTCTGGCAGGTTGTTAAAATACATTGTAAAAACCTAGCAGAATAATGTTACCGTGCATTTCATTACTCCCCTTTGGAGAACGGTTAAATATCTTCAGAATTCCTCTTGAAATAAATATTCATGGATGGATCCTAAACTATCTCAACCCTGAGGTGATGTTTGCCAAATGGGTTTTAGCTCTCAATATGAAATAATTCTGACAGCAGTCAAATGAAATCAAGACAATATGAAACAGAGATCTCTAAGCATTTGTAACATTTAATATCACACCCGTCCCTAACGGCCACCCCTCCGCTTGCTACTGTATGTTCATGTATTATTACTGCCTATGCCAGAAACCAGTCGTTCATTGTTTTCATTGCCAGAGCTTACAGTGTGTCCATCATATCGCACCACAGTTTGGTCTGTTACTTAGATTTCGAATCAGTTTGCATGATTGACCTGACACCAGCTTGATGCAAAGCTTAATTCCTTTTTCGTAAAGCGGCCCGTGCTACAGTGCTATCCTTTGGAGGGACCCCCTCATCAAAGTTTTGGAAGGCCCCTGTCAGCAGGAAAAGAACATGACCTTTAAATTGTATCAGCATGTTTGCTGGTGCATACGGGGTAGAAAAGGTTCAGTGGCCTGCTGGGGGAAAACGGCCTTCTCAAAGCGTACACGTAATTCACTTAGAAGGGCTTTGAAAGAGCAGTTTGTCGACACTCGACAGCGGGAGCTTTAATGCTACTTTCAAGCGCCACATTTTTTACAATTCTTTATTTACCGGCATGGCATCTTAATTCAAGAGCACATTTCACGTTAATTTGTTAATGTAAAATTGGATTTTACCAACATTATGATTAAGGTGTAGGGTTCTGTCATGCAGAATCAACAATTTATCCACTGTAAACAGTTATTTTTGTCTGTGTCTATCCTCCCCATCTGCGAACAGAGCGCTTGATGCGGTTTAGCACAGGGAATTATGCAAGTGATATGATTAACTCGGAGTCATTGATTTCTTAGTCAATAGTTTTGAGGTCACTGTGGTATAAAATGATAGTTTAATGAGGTGCTCTGAGATACACAATGGTCCTGGTTATTATACAGCTCAAACTAAGGAACTTTATTCTTCATGCTGGCGTGATCACTCTGTTAACATTAAAGCAAGACAATAAGAAAAAGTGTCAGCGAAGAAAGATTAAAGTAATTGACAGCAAGCCACTTATCATATGAAAGGGCTCTTCAGATAATAACAAACTACAAGCAGAGATCTGCACATGGCATTTGAATAGTTAAATGCAATAAAATACCAGTATAATCTTTGGGGATGTTTTATGCAGTAATCCCCACTGAGTATGTGCCGGGACAGGATGTTAAACAGTTCCGCTCACGTTGGTTCTATTTGCATTGCGCTGATTCTTTAGAGTGCAATGCCCTGTCGTGCGTTTGTTTCTCTCCACCGTGGAATAGCACGGCTTGCATTTTTATCAGACACCGAACTGAACCTGCAGCACAGTAGATTGTTCTGTTTGCTATTTTACTTTTCCTGGACACGGTGGAAACGTGATGCAGATGTTGATCACAGGAACGCTTTGGGAGATGTACGACTGAAGGAAGACGCAAAACATGCTGGGCACTGCATATTTCAGATAGGGCCTGCCCAGGGATATTCATCCTAGAGAACAGGATAGGCCCTACCATCCAAACTCTGATACAGTGAGAGAAAACGCAATGTACATTTTTATCACAGCATGCTTAAGGGAAATACGCAGCTCAAGAAAAGATGTATTCCGAAAGACAATCTTTAAAAAAAGAAGTAGTTGCCAGCACTGCACTTTTAAGAAATCACACTTGGCAATGTGTACCACTAAGAACAAAGAAACCAGCTCTATCATTGCTTAATCTCTTATACTCTGGGGATGTGTAGCCTATTCTACGGTAAAATGTGTGGTCAGTTGTTTTCTCCATGAAAGGACACAGAGCCTTGTGGTTGTTACGTTAGGGAATCGGTGCATGGCACACTGTGGGAGGAGTTGCTGTATGTGGGGCCGCAGACGAGAGACACAAACAGTCTGCGGACAAGGTGTGGGCGGTGACTGATGACCAGCATCACATGTGAATCAAGTCTCCATAAGACTCAATAAATAGTCAAGGGGGCTCTGGAGAACATGACACCTGAACCCACACTACTCACAGCATGTGCTCAGCACAGCCATTATGAACTCAAAATGCACAGGTAGGGGATTTACATCATTCCCATGATTAAACCAATAACACTCTTAAAACTAAACTGTAGGTATATCATATCAGAATATGTATGTTGGTACTAGTCCAGCATTCAAACAATTCCAGAAAGTGGATTCTGGAAAACATTAGACATTTCACGGGAGCGCTATGCTCTAGCTACAAGCTGGCTTTCTTTTCCTCTTGAATTGCTAGCTATATCACAGCAGCTACCTACAAATGTTTGCTAGCTAGCTAGTTAGTAAGTAAGTGTTCTAAGTGAGCAATCATTGGTCAAGTACTACCCACTATCACAAATTATCAGGAAATAGACACAAATTACTTATGCGAAATTTGTGACACACACAAAAACATCTTTGTCCCCCACACAATTTCCCTTACGAAAAAAGATTTCAGTCAGAGTGCAGTATATCTTCAGTACACTAGAGTATAACTGTAGTTAAAGTGCAGTATAACTGCAGTACTGCTGCAAATACTGCATCCAAAATAACACTGCAGTAATGTGCAATGTAACTGCAGTTAGAGTGCGGTATCACTGAAGTTCAACCTCAGATCACTGCAGTTATTCTGCAATTACTGTATCCAAAATACCACAGTCGACTTCAGTTACTGCACTTTTTATGCAGTGAATTTCAATCACAGATGAAGGCAGTAGGTTACTGAAGACAGAAACAATAAGAGGGAGGTTGGTCGGTGAGGATGGGTGAATGTATAAGGCAAAGGTCTAGCAACCCAAACGTTACGTGTCCAAATCACATGATGGACAACTTTTCTGATTATCAGTTTAGCTAATTAGCAACTTTGCAACTAATTACTACTTTTGAACTACTTAGCTAGCATGTTACCTAACCCTACCCCCTAACTGCTAACTCTAACCTTAACCCCTAGCCCAGCTAACATTAGCCACCTAGCTAACCTAGCTAACGTTAGCCACAACAGAAAATTGTGTACTGAACACATACATTATGAATACAATCATGTGGTGGACACGAAAAATGATGTACTGGACACAACTGCGGTATAAAGAAAATCGTGTGGTAGACACATTTTTAAGAAGTAAATTGTGTCTATTTCACAATCATCTGTGGCAGTGTGTTGACAAGTAAGCCTTGTCCGAGCCAGAACGTTCCCAAGCTAGCTAGTAGTGAATCATGTCAATCAGCATTGAGGGTCAGACAAATGGTATTCTGGTGAACACGACTAACAGAATCACACTTTTCCGTTTTGTTTGCCACTTCAAAATGTCTATATTTCTCTGTGTACCACTTCCGGGTAGTAACTTTGTAGGCCTGTGTAACGGATGTGAAATGGCTAGCTAGTTAGCGGTGGTGCGCGCTAGCAGCCTTTCAGTCGGTTACGTCACTTGCTCTGAAACCTAGAAGTAGTGGTTCCCCTTGCTCTGCAGGGGCCGCTGCCTTTGTGGAGCGATGGGTAACGATGCTTTGTGGGCGACCGTTGTTGATGTGTGCAGAGGGTCCCTGGTTCGCGCCCGAGGTCGGGGCGAGGGGATGTACTAAAGTACTAAACTTTAGTACTAAACTGTTACACCTGTATAACAACTCAACCTCCAACCCACTATAGTGTTTGTAGACAGCTGAATTCTGACAAGAACACTGTATGTTGTGTGCTGACAGTTTGGGGCTGTGGGTTATAATGGTGGAATGGTGTTCGTGTTGCAGCGGTGAATGCTCAGGTTTTTAAGCACTTGCCCAGTCTAATCACCATTTGACAGATCCACTGTAAATCAAAGGTCCAGTGTCGGTGGGTGCCAGCGAGTCTTTGATCTTATTCCAAGGCCTTGAAACAACTTGCTTATTTTCTGCTCAGTTGTTGCTCCCTGCTAAAGTAAAACATTGAGAGATGAATGTTCTGACAGGTCATTGTGTGTCAAACTGCCACTCTGTAATGGGTACATCTTTCAACTGGAGAGTTGATGGCTAGAGAAAAGGCTGAAAGACGGTGGGAGAGAGGGGAGAAAACAGAGAGCACACTGTACCAGAGCAAGAGAGGGAGAAATCGAGAGAGGGGGGAGCAAGAGGGGAGAGCAAACAAAATAAAACAGCAAGAGTCTTCCCTTCCCAGCTAACGGCACATCTTTTCTACAACCAAACACTTGTCATGTTGAGGGAAAGTTATATACATATTTAATGATATTGGGTACAACTGGTGCTTTGAAAATCTGCTGCACTCAACAACAAAAAATCTTCGTTAGCTAAAGCCCACTAATGCATCAGAAACGCTAGCAGCGTGTCCTGGGGAAAGCGTTATAATTGTGTTGTTCTAATATCGTTCCTTCCCTAATGTTCTACTCGTACTCAAGCCAAGCAATTTTTTCCCGATTTAATATATTCTGTTATTGCATCATATCTCATACAGATGTTGTCAATTACATTTGCCTATGTATGACAGTCCAAATAATTATATATATATATATTCTGTATTTCTCTGTGTGGGCTTGGTTAATCAACCCTTGAAAGACTTATTACATTGTTTACACAAATTCCTTGTCCTTCTCTCAGGTTCTTCCTACCAGTTTTCACCTCTCATTTTCAAACTTAACAAGGTAGAATGCATTTTCTAGCACCCTGAGGCTTCTGATGCAAACTAACACGTTCAGACATTACTATGTAGAAAATAAAGTGTGTGTGCTCTGGTTAATAATGGAAGCCGTCTTCTTTATCAAGATCTCATTGGACGGGTAACTACAGTCAACGGAGCACCACCAGAACTTTGAACAAACTGAACAAAGACAAAACTTAGGTTTAAATTCTAAGTCTGAGTTTATGACCCTTTCATTTATAGAAATGACTTGTGCCTGTGATGTGATTGAAAGGAGATTCGTATTTAAATATGTGGCCTAGGGCCCTCAGTGCCCGCCAATCACTTCAAATCTCTTTAATGCATTTTCCTGCCACTGAAAGAGAACTCAAAGCTGCCATATGCCATGCGCTGCACGGCCCAAGGAGAAAACTGGGAAAGACTGTTACAGCAGATACATGCATTATTTATCCAGTGATATAAACTACTTCAGGACTGTTATTAAAACAAAGATGTTCACTTCAGATAAATTATATGAATGTAACATTCACACTCAAACATATTTGAAACTATGAGAGAGAGACAGAGAGAGAGAACGAGAGCGATAGCGTGTGAGAGAGAGAGAGGAGGAGAGAGAGAGAAGAGAGAGAAAAGAGAAGAGAGAGAGAGAGAGAGAAGAGGAGTCTAAGAACGAAAGTTATGGATGAACAGAATGTCTGTTTCATTGTGTGTTGTGTGTTGTGTGTGTGTTTGTGGCTCTGTATATCTGAGAGAATTAGGTGATAATTGAATTATTTAGGTATAGGCACAATGGGAGTTTGTTGTGCTGGTTACCTACTGAGACCCCCTTTGAGAATAACAGACCTCTGGCCCCCAAAGTTTATAGCAGTCAGCCCCATTCAAAAGCAGCCCAGACATTTACCCCCCCCCCATGATCCAGCCTAACACAAATCATGTCTGGGCGGGGGAGGGTTCGAGTAATCTCAAGTTTACCCTCAAGGTAAATGGAAAACGAGGAGAAGAATTGGCCAGCCCATGAGTCTTGCTGCCCATAAAGAATGAATGGCTTTACGCTGCACCAAGACAGAAAAATCAATGCTTCATATGAGGGAGCTGCGGGGTTAGGCTCCCATGTTCATGTCAACAAGGCTATTGGTTTTCTTAATACTCCAAAGTTGGCTTTCCCTGCTGCAGGAGGGCCGGCGTGGTGACTTGTTGGTCAAAGCTTAACAAGGGATTCGTGCTCCAACCCTTACCGTCTGCTGGGGGCCGCAGACTGGATTAATTATCAACACTAATGATTGAATTTAGTTGTATTCTCCCCGCCCCCCCCCCCCCCTTCTACTTTGTCAGGTAATTCTGTACATCACCAAATTGCTGCTAAAGGGAATCTACCAGAACTTGGCAGAGGGGGTTGTTTCATGTACTGTAGAAGCAATGTGGAATAACATAGCCAGTATCCAGTATCGTATTGTAAATGTATGCATATTGATAATGGACATATGTATAAACACACAGAGGATCCAAATGATCAATCAGAGAATGTATATTGTACATTTTATTGGCATGTATTTACATTGACAAGTTGATGACAAGTTTCCTCTTCATCAGACAACCGAACATGTGACACAATATCCATGCGGTTTTTAAAACACTGGCCTTTATATCCAAGATGGATCATAGCGATCACATATATTTCTGCTTTGCCTACCATTGAACATGCAAACGCATGTAATATCTGCTGCACTCTCTTAATTGAATGCACGGGAGAATGGAACAGGATGTACACTGTGAGAACAAATTGAGTATTTATATTATTTCAAATTATTTCAATAATTATTTCAGCAATTTGAGAGTTTCTTTATAGTTTTTCTAATGTTGGTGGGGCATATTTTCTGTTTTCATGTTACTCCTGAATCACTATGATAAAATAATTGTTTATCTTAACAAATAAGTGCTATCCAAACCAAAAGGGTTCTTTGGCGTTTCCCTTTAAAAGAACACTTTTGGTTCAAGGTAGAACCTTTAATGGTTCATGTACTGTAGAACCCTTTCCACAGGGTTCTACATGGATCCCAACAGGGTTCTACTGCAACCAAAGCGGTTCTACCTGGAACCAAAAAGGGTCCTCCTATGGGTCACCTTTTTTTCTATTTCCATAGTGATTATGCACAACTTTAATCAGAAGTGCTTTGTTCAAACCCATCAAATGTTATTAATAATTAACAGAATAAAAAATTATTATTGAAAACACAGAACGCTTTCAATAAAACTTACCAGTGAGTAGTCAGACACGACTCAGTTCTAAACATGAGAAATGTATCAGCTTGGCTAATTCTATTAGCTTTCTCTGTGTCTTTGATGCTCTTTGTCTCTGATATATTCTCTAATAGGTGAAAGAAGAAAACCAGCCAGGTAATTGCAGCCTGAGTACCCCTGCACACCAACACCCCACACACACACACACACACACACACACACACACACACAAACACAACACACACACACACACACACACACACACACACCACACACACACACACACACACACACACACACAACACACACACACACACACACACACACACACACACACACACACACACACCAGGACAACCTCTCCCTCAATGTCAGCAAGACAAAAGAGCTGATCGTAGACCACAGGAAACGGAGGGCCGAGCACGCCCCCATCCACATCGATGGGGCTGTAGTGGAGCGTGCCGAGAGCTTCAAGTTCCTCGGTTTCCACATCACTAAGGAATTAACATGGTCCACACACACCAACACAGTTGTAAAGAAGGCACGACAACACCTCTTCCACCTAAGGTGGCTGAAAAGATATGGCATGGGCCCTCAGAACCTCAAAAAGTTCTACAGCTGCACCATTGAGAGCATCTTGACTGGCTACATCACCGCTTAGTACGGCAACTACATGGCATCTGACCACAAGGCACTACAGAAGGTATTGTGTACAGCCCAGTACATCACTTTGGCCGTCGAGCTCCCTGCCATCCAGGACCTCTATACCAGGTGGTGTAAGATGAAGGCCCTAAAAATTGTCAAAGACTCCAACAACACAAGTCATAGACTGTTCTCTCTGCTACCGTACCTTAAGCGGTACCGATGCACCAAGTCTGGAACCAACAGGACCTTGAACAGCTTTTATCCCCAAGCCATAAGACTGCTAAATAGCTACCCGGAGTATCTGCATTTACTCATCACATATGCTGCTGCTATTGTTTATTATCTATCCTGTTGCTTAGTCACTTTAACCCTAACTATATGTACATATCTACCTCAATTACCTCGTACCCCTGCACATCGACTCGGTACTGGTACCCCGTGTATATAGCCAKGTTATCTTTACTCATTGTGTATTTTTACAACGGGTGGGTCTAATCCTGAATGCTGATGGGGTAAAACTGCATTCCAGCTGGTGTCTATTCCACAAGTTAAATCTAAATCTAAGACGTTAGACTGGCTATTTACTCTGTTCCATCTGACTGCGCAATCCACTGTCTTATCAGCCCAGCCATCCAATTTATAAACTTGATCTCTGCTATAAAAAGCATCTAGACATTATCTCACATTTCTATAAACCTTGCTGTCTGTCTCTCCGACATTTGCAACCTTGTTTCAATATTCAAATTCAATCTCCAGCTTTTCCATAGTAATGAACGTGTCGTGAGTCGGAACGAGACAGCCAGGTAGGCATCTTTTCTCAGGCAGTCGAAATCATGAATCAGGATCATTTTTATGGATATATACAAAGAACTATCAATTGAAGGTAGTTTGAAGTCTTTCCAGCTTCAGTTTGAAGTGATTGTGTTAGCTGTGTTGTTGAATTGCTCCTCTGAACAACAGTGTCCTGACAAGAGGGCACATTTTCTATTCCAGGTGAAATAGCGCATCTGTCACGTTCCTGACCTGTTTTCCTTTGTCTTGTATTTATTTTAGTTGGTCAGGGCGTGAGTTGGGTGGGTTTGTCTATGGTTGATTTTCTATGTTGGGATTTTTGTGTTCGGCCTGGTATGATTCTCAATCAGAGGCAGCTGTCAATCGTTGTCCCTGATTGAGAATCATACTTAGGCAGCCTKGGTTTCACGTGTGTTTTGTGGGTGTTTGTTTCCGTGTTTGTGTTTTTCACCACACGGTACTGTATCTGTTTTCTGCACTTCGTTTATTTGTTTTGTATTTTCAGTGTTCAGTTTTTCCGTTATAATAAATCATTCATCATGAACACTAACCACTCCGCGTATTGGTCCGATCCTTCTCGCCTCTCCTCGTCCGAGGAGGAGGAATATGACGACTACCGTTACAGCATCATTAGCTCATTGTTATGGATGTACAGTGCATTTGGAAAGTATTCAAACACCTTGACTTTTTCCCTATTTTGTTATATTACAGCCTTATTCTAAAATGGATTAAATAAAACAATTTCCTAAGCAATCTACACACAAAAACCCATAATGACAAAAAAATGTTTTTAATTACAAATATATGTATTTACATTAAGTATTCAGACCCTTTGCTATGAGACTCGAAATTGAGCTCAGGTGCATCCTGTTTCCCATTGATCATCCTTGAGATGTTTCTACAACTTGATTGGAGTCCAATCCCCTTTCAACAGGACAACAACCCTAAGCACACAGCCAAGACAGGAGTGGCTTCGGGACAAGTCTCTGAATGTCCTTGTGTGGCTTAGCCAGAGCCCAGACTTGAATCCGATTGAGCATCTCTGGAGAGACCTGAAAATGCTGTGCAGCAACGCTCCCCATCCAACCTCACAGAGCTTGAGAGGATCTGCATAGAAGAATGGGAGAAACTCCCCAATACAGGTGTGCCAAGCTTGTAGCGTCATATCCAAGAAGACATGAGGTTGTAATCGCTGCCAAAGGTGCTTCAACAAAGTAATGAGTAAAGGGTCTGAATACTTCTGTAAATGAGCTATTTCAGTTTTTTATTCTTTATAAATCAGCAAATATGTCAAAAAACCTGTTTTTGCTTGTCATTATGGGGTATTGTGTGTAGATTGATGAGAAAAAATGCATTTTAATACATTTTAGAATAAGGCTCTAACAAAATGTGGAAAGAGTTAAAGGTGTCTGAATACCTTCCGAAGGCACTGTATACGCTCACAGACAGACAGACAGACAGACAGACAGACAGACAGACAGACAGACAGACAGACAGACAGACAGACATATACCACTCATAGACGGACAAGAGACAGGCCCTGTATCCAAATAAATGTCACTAGAAAACAGCCTTAACAAATGTTATTCTGCTTGCACTGTTCTGACGTGACTGTAAGTTAGCTGTAGTTGACTAGCTAGCAAGCAAGGGATAAGAACATTCCAGCCAATATGGCAATGGAACATTTAGAACGAACGTCTGTGTCGCGTCCATAGATACAGAAGAAAAAGACTGAATGACTGGTCGCTCTGCCTTGCAACCGAACCGATAGAACGAACAACCAGCAGGCTTGGGTAGCAACCAAGAATTATATCCCTAGATATATCTTGAGAAAGGATGAAATAATATTGAATAAATTAATCAAAATAATGTTTTTTAATGAAAATGAATCATTATTTGAAAATGTTGAACCGTTGTATAAAGCCGGTGTTTGGGATATATGTATGACAACACCTGTGCCAATATATCCTCCAAACCTGGCTTCTCGGCAATTATCACTTCATCATTCCCTTGTGTTAGCATTTTTTCTATGTGTGTTTCATTTTCTCTCTGCATTGTTGGGAAGACCTATAAGTTAACATTTCACTGTTAGTCTACACCTGCTGTTTACCAAGCATATGACAAATACAATTTGATTTGTATTTATTTGACAAAACACACCGTTCCTATTTTTCTATTGTTTACTCATTTGTCACTAATTTAAGCTTTTGTTACCCTTAATAAACCTCTCTCAGAGCTTTTCCCCAGACCCCACACTCTGCAGCCGACACCCCTCACATACGCGCAGTCGTTAGCCACACAGTGCTAAAGTGGTATAAGCTGGAGGAGGGGTTGTCGGCAGGGAGTGAGCATTGCTCACCCGGAGCAATCGGATGAAAAACGCAGTGCAATTAATTTGTTTCAATGGCTGTTTCAAAAGAAAATTGTGGTACACTGGCCAATCGATATTATGGATTTTTGTTTCCGAGTGCAGTGTGTGTGTGCTAAGAGTAGTCAGAAAATACAACACTGCAGCCCGAATACAATAAAAATGGATTGAGGGTCTGTGGTATTTGTAGGCTGGTACCATCACTGGCCACGCGACTACATGTATACTAAACGTGTCCTCTGGCTGCCTGCCCTGCTCGCTGTGGATGTGTGCTGCGTTTACTCCTGTTCCTCTCCCCTGCTACTCTTCAGGAAAACATTACTACACTTGAATAAACTCAGTTAAGATGAAACACAGCAAAGGGAGAAAACACTGAGTCCCTAACTCAGGGAAACAGTATGGGGACGTGAGGAGAGATCAGCCGTGGGACTGCCTGCTCATAGTTTCTAGCTACACAGGCTTGTTCTGGTGCTCTGCAGGCTGGCGTGCGTCGCTGTCTCTGGAGTGTGTGAGGGATGGATGTTTTTTTGTGTTTATTGGTGCGTTGGAAAGTGCAGTAGGAATACCAATACGGATGTAAAATCACCATCTACAATAGGGCAACATCAATAGTAAATACGAATTGATTTTATGGATTGTCATGCCATACGTTGAATGCAAATGAGAAATTATTAAGCAACAACAGCAACATTTTGCATATTTTGAGTTATTTCCAGCTCAAATGAATTCGAAGAGATTAAAATGTAATTAGGTGGATTGTTGATCCCCTTACTTGAAAACTAATGTTACATCTCCTATGAATTCTGTAAGATGTACGTTTCATTGAATGTTGTGAGTATCCCAGCTCATGGAAGGAGACAGCTTCCATTTATTGAATGTTTGTTGACCAAAGAAAAGCCCCGGCTTAAAAGAAACCTGGGCCTGCTCGTACCCTGTTCTGTGTTAATATCTAACCTCTCTTCCTCTTACTAAGGTTCCACCTGCATGCTTCCTTTCTTCCAAATCACCTATTCATTTAGCGCATGCTAAGACAAGATCGCCAACAGCTGCCTGATGTTTTATACAAACCTTGTCCTCTTTATAGATCTGTGTCTGTCTTTTAATGAACAGATGAAACTAATGAATGTGAATTATCCATGTAATTAAAATAATTAAAGACAAATAGATAAACCCAAACATTCAAGCATAAAATTATTATTTGTAGAATAAATACATGCATGTTTGTTTTTAACCAAACACCGTTAGGCCACCTTTTGAATGAATGATCCTCTACGGGATTGGTGTCCGTGGGATGGTTGAGCTAACGTAGGCTAATGTGATTAGCATGAGGTTGTAAGTAACAAAAAAAATGACCAGGACATAGACATATCTGATATGGCCAGAAAGCTTAAATTCTTGTTTATCTAACTGCACTGTCCAATTTACAGTAGCTATTACAGTGAAATAATACCATGCAATGGTTTGAGGAGAGTGCACAATTATGAACTTGAAGATGTATTGATAAACCAATTAGGCACATTTGGGCAGTCTTGATACAACATTTTGAACATATATGCAATGGTTCATTGGATCGGTCTAAAACACATGTTTTTTTCTTTGCATTATCTTTTACCAGATCTAATGTGTTATAATCTCCTACATGAATTTCACATTTCCACATACATTTCCATATTCAAGAATATGCATATCCTTGCTTCAGGTCCTGAGATACAGGCAGTTCGATTTGGGTATGTCATTTTAGGCAACAACAAAAAAGGGTCAGATCCTGATGCATATTGGCCTCAACTTAATTTATTTTGAGTGCAGTCTGTCAAAAAGCCATTGAAAGTATATTTACTTTCAGCACTTCAAAAATAGAATACAGGTTCATATGAGACACTATTATCCACATTTTCTTTGTAATTCACCATGCTTTTTTTTTGTTGCATAATTTCTTTACTTTCCTACCATACTGTATTTTTATATGCTGAACAAATAGGGTGTTTTGCCTTGGGTAGTTAGCTGTGTTGGTAGCATCAGATGGGGGTGATTTGTCTCTCTCCTCCCCCCACCAGTGTCCTCAGGCCCTTCCCTAAATGGTCTCTCTGTGTAGCCAGATAATGGCCAGTTTGCGCATTTGCCAAATCGGACACTAGTATTTTCCTGGCATCTGGGCAATGCAGTCAGGGACACTTCTAATTTATCAGAGGGAGAGGTGGAGGGGGGGTCATTGAAGGGGGAGCCAAACACTCTGGCATGTTGGGAAAACATTCTAAGGCATGTCAAGCTGTATTGTACAAGCAGATGTCCAAGATTTATTTCACAGTCTCTGCAGTGCAATGTTCTCTTCCTGTAGCTAGAGATTCAACTGCCTATTACTATGTGCAGAGGGTGGATTGGGACCCCGTCCTATCAATGATTAATGATCTAGGGCTTTGGCATCCACAATGATTTTTTTAATGTCAACGTAGGGAACATACAATCACAGACTAATATCAAGGTAATTCTAGATTTGCTGGTCCTGCTGCATGATGATATGCAGAAGCCATCTCATTGGAAGTGGCTAATACACCCAGCGCACTTGTCTCTATATTATAAGGGGAACATATAACCCTCTTCTGTCCACCACTGAGATAGCTGTCTGAAATCATTCTTTCATTCTTGGCACACTACATAGCCTACAGTATGTTTACTCCATATGAGAAGTACCCCTTCAGAGCATCTCCAGCTTCAACATTGTGCGTTGGTTATATGAATTACGGTGATACAGAATCTTAAAAGAAGTACAGAATTTTAAAACGATTAATATATCATGTCGAGCCTATACTTCATGTTAATCCAACAAAGCATAGTTGATCAAACAATATACGGAAACATATACATTGATCTCTCACTGAGAACATAAAGGAATCCAAAACAGAGGATTGAGAGAGGTGGAGAGTAGACAGAGAGTCTGAAAACAAGAAGACAAGACACTGTATTAGGGAGTTATGCTAATGTACACCCCATTCTCTAGGTTCTATGTGCGTTTTAAAAAGGGGGACATTTCTCCATTGTGGGAGCAGTAGGCAGAGAGCAGGAACGGGGGCCATGCTTTATAAATCAGCCCCTGAGTCCTCTGGTGGCAGTCAGCGAGGGGAATACTGCAGAGAGAGAGAGAGAGAGAGAGAGAGAGATGAGAGAGAGAGGAAAGAGACGAGAGAGAGAGAGAGAGAAGGAGCGAGAGAGAGAGAGAGGAGAGAGAGGAGAGAGGAGAGAGAGAGAGAAGAGAGAGAAGAGAGAGAGAGAGAGAGAGAGAGAGAGAGAGAGAGAGAGAGAGAGTAGAGAGAGAGAGAGAGAGAGAGAGAGAGAGAGAGAGACAGAGAGAGAGAGAGAGAGAGAGAGAGAGAGAGAGAGAGAGAGAGAGAGAGAGAGAGAGAGAGAGAGAGAGAGAGAAGAGAGAGAGAGAGAGAGAGAGAGAGAGAGAGAGAGAGAGAGAGAGAGAGAGAGAGAAGGAGGAGAAGAGAGAGAGAGAGAGAGAGAGAGAGAGAGAGAGAGAGAGAGAGAGAGAGATGAGAGAGAGAGAGAGGAAGAGAGAGAGAGAGAGAGAAGAGAGAAGAGAGAGAAGAGGGAGGAAGGAGGAGAGAGAGAGAGAGAGGAGAGAGAGAGCAGAGAGAGAGAGAGAGAGAGAGTAGAAGAGAAAAGATATATTGCATACATGTAACATCGTGTGTTCTTGCTAGTGTTAAA
>NC_036855.1:53260397-53347154 GCF_002910315.2 Salvelinus sp. IW2-2015
CAGAAGCCATCTCATTGGAAGTGGCTAATACACCCAGCGCACTTGCTCTAATATTATAAGGGAACATAACCCTCTGCTTTTCCACCACGATGATAAGCTGTCTGAAATCATTCTTTCATTCTTGGCACATACATAGCCTACAGTATGTTTACTCCATGATGAGAAGTACCCCTTCAGAGCATCTCCAGCTTCAACATTGTGCGTCTTTATATGAATTAGCTAATACAGATACTTAAAAGAAGTACAGAATTTTAAAACGATTAATAATAATCATGTACGAGCCTATACTTCATGTTAATCCAACAAAGCATAGTTGGATCAAACAATATACGTAAACATAGACATTGATCTCTACACTGAGAACATAAAGGAATCCAAAACAGAGGATTGAGAGAGGTGGAGAGTAGACAGAGAGTCTGAAAACAAGAAGACAAGACACTGTATTAGGGAGTTATGCTAATGTACACCCATTCTCTAGGTTCTATGTGCGTTTTAAAAAGGGGGACATTTCTCCATGTGAGGCAGTCAGGCAGAGGACAGGACACGCGGCCATGCTTTATAAATCAACCCGAGCTCTGTGGCCAGCAGCAGGGGAATACTGCAGAGAAGAGAGAGAGAGAGAGAGATAGAGAAGAGAGAGAGAGAAGAGAGAGAGAGAGAGAGAGAGAGAGAGAGAGAGAGAGAGAGAGAAGAGAGAGAAGAGAGAGAGAAGAGAGAAGAAGAAGAGAGAGAGACAGAGAGAAGAGAAGAGAGAGAGAGAGAGAGAGAGAGAGAGAGAGAGAGAGAGAGAGAGAGAGAGAGAGAGAGAGACAGAGAGAGAGAGAGAGAAGAGAGAGAGAGAGAGAGAGAGAGAGAGAGAGAGAGAAAGAGAGAGAGAGAGAGAGAGAGAGAAGAAGAGAGAGAGAGAAGAGAGAGAGAGAGAGAGAGAGAGAGAGAGAGAAGAGAGAAGGAGAGAGAGAAGAGAGAGAGAGAGAGAGAGAGAGAGAGAGAGAGAGAGAGAAGAGAGAGAGAGAAGAGAGAGAAGAAGAGAGAGAGAGAAAGAAGAAGAGAGAGAGAGAGAGAAAAGAGAGAGAGAGAGAGAAGAGAGAAGAGAGATAGAGAGAGAGAAAAAATATATTGCATACATGTAAACTCGTGTGTTCTCTAGTGTTAAAACACCCCACTGCCCAAGCATCCCCCCACCCCATACCTCTCAAAACCACAGCCACGTCAGTTTTATAGTATGCTTGCACTGTGGTCCAGTGTTTTTTTGTGCCGTACTTGGTGGTGAGCGGTGTGGAAGATTCCATCCACTCCACTGTCGCCCATGCTGCTCTGTGGCTTTGCGGAAACCTTTGCCTAATTGCAAGTGGGATGAAATAATTCTAGTGTGGCTGACAGGTGAGAAGCAGCTGGAGCGTGACCAGAGAGAGATTTCTCTAGTGGCCTGGTGAGGGCCATTCCTGCTTAGATACACCCCATTCTCCAGGGACCCCCCCATACACACACACAAGCTGACATATGATATAGTTGGACACCAACACTGTCACACACACATTAAGACAGACAAACAGACACTTCCATACCAAGGTGAAGCCCCAGCTCATGGGTACTGAGATCATGTCGAAAATGCAGATGTCTTTTCTGCTTCTACATTTAACTCCTTTATGATCAGGCCCTGGAGCCAATTAGAAGTCCCTTCGGGGCTAGGCCACAGGGACAGGCCAAGGAGAGAGAGCAAAAGGAGCCATGATCAGCCCCAGCAAGCCCCTCCACCCTGCCTGCTCTCAGGGCAATTCTGTGCAGTAAAACGCTGGCACATATAGTATTGATTTTCATTTAGATAACTTAATGTTCAGAGAATCCGCGCCCCCCAACACGGGCCAAACTTGGATCTACGAGCTTGCCTCCCTGTAATCTGCCGCCATTTCTCTTCTCCCGTTTTTTTGGATTCATTTTTCCTAAACTTAACTGATTTCGGAACGGGGAGATATAAATGAAAAGTGCAGGCTGCATCGATCCATCACACGCCGCGCAAACATCCCCACTGGCCTTTCCCAACATCCTATTACCACCGGGTAGTTGGCCAGTCAAACGGGGATAAAAATTACACTGAAAACATCATAAGTTAAGCTTGATTTGTCRAGCAAGAAGCCTGACAATTCAGTGAGACTTATATACCCAGGCCAGCGCTGAAAATCAGGCTTGTTATGGCTTAGGAACGTCTATAAAGATTGTTCATTTCATATAAAGCAGCTACCTGTGCTGAGAGCTGTGAGAGGAAGAGTGATGTACAGTAGGGCATAAATACAGAGGAAAATCTATTTGTCAGGCCTTGCCTGGCTGGCTGTGTTGGAAGCTGAAGCTGGCCAGGGCCTTAGTTGTGTTATAGGCAGCGGGGGGCCGGGGTGGAGGTTGAGGCAACGGCCATCATCTCTCTGCGTCAGATAAGATGAAATAAGGCGCTGATGTGTGACCGTTGGCATCGCGGCGGACCCTGCCCACCACCGGGACGGTAATGAGGGGGAAGGAACGAGGACTCGTCTCGACACGCCATGACGCACTCACAGCCACAGTGTTAAATGATGGCGACGCTCTCTCTTGGCCCTCCCAGCCCCCGATTGGAATTAATGCTCTACTGACTAATTACTGCAGAGAGATTGCATGGTGTTTTTTTTGCTTTATTGTCCTATTCTTTGAAAACAGGCACGCAAGCGAGCATGTGCACACATGCAATAACATACAGTTAGACACAGAAAGCTAAATGGAGAGTTTAATCAATTTATCAGGTCAGGCTGATTATTGTCCTTCTGAATCAAACTTCTATCTTTGACTGTCTCTTGGCCTTACAAGTTATTAGTTCAGACTATGATGCACACTCAATTTGGGAGCTTATATAAATGCATTTGTATTTGTTATTATACATTTTTGACTTGCAATATGACATTGATTATTTGATTTAGTATTCAAAAACRCGTTTGGTCATTCTGTTCATTTACATTATGCAACACAAAAGAAGCAACCACCGGACCAACAATATCATGCCGATACCAGTGTTGTAGTGTGATAGAGAATAACTGTGTTATGAATCATTCACAGACGTGGAATCTGAGACAGTAGGGATTGAGATGGGAATAATTCCTCCCTCAGCCCTCAGCCTTTGAGTTGTGTGCCATTTTGCTACGACACTTATAAGGGTATCACTTTATTAGTGCAATTACTGGTCGGTGCTTKCCAGATAGTGAGACAATATTTACCTCCAGTTATTAACCGTTTACAAATGCACTTACACATTCTTATAAGATGAACCCTTATGTGTCATTATGAAACCTTGTTTTCAATAGTTGCACAGGTGAACAAGTTATTTTGTCACTTTTGGGTGGGATGCATTGGTGCTCTTTCTCAGTAATAGTAAAGGTTGGTTTTCATGACGTGTCTTGACCCACGTTTGAAACTCTGATGTCCGGGCCAAATGTATATCCCAGACATTATTCAATCATATCATTCCTAACAGATGACCCCTTACCAGATCATATCAACACACTTACCGCTGCTCTGTGATTGTCCATGTATGGTGAAGTCTCTGGTGTGAAATGGTAACCGTAATACCTTGGGTTGGTGGAACAGTGGAGGAGGTGTCCTCTAAAATTGTTCAATATTTCGATCTTCATGCCCACCATTCATTTCTCTGAACCTGTTTTAACAGAAATACTGAATCTCCTCTCATGTCATGTGTGATCAGTGCCCAACTACTGCCTATAAGTATATCTAAGCTCTGAGTGAACTCTCAAATCATCTAGAAATGATCGAACAACATTTACAGTGTAACTGCTAAAAGGCGACCTTGTTTTAAAGTGGTAGAACTATGAACAATTATACATGAGTTACTATGAACAATTATACATGAGTTATAAACATGTATAACTGCTGAAAGGATAGCTTATTTTAAAGTGGACAGACCTGTGAACATTTATCGATTAGTTATTAACATTTATAACTACTAAAAGTGCTAGACCTATGAATGTTTATTAATGACTTACCAACATTTTTAACTGGCAAAATTAAATTGTCAATCCATTGACTATTACCAAATGTATCTTTACAACATGTATAACTGCTGAAAAGATACCTTTAAAGAAACTGGTAACATACTGATCATTTACGAAGGATTTACCAATATTTACAACGTCTGAAAAGACGCGTTAAAAGAAATTGGAAACCCGGTAACACATTATTTGGATAGTCCATCTATCCAAATAATAACAGTAACATGTCAACTGCATATCTGTTGACTTTCAAAAATAAAGTGTCCGTAGTCCATCTTCAGATGTTCAACAAACTATCTGTAGACCGTCAGCAGCATTTCAACATAATGGCTTTAGTGTTTCAGCAGCATCTCAACAGTATATCTCATCATTCTCAACAAGGTAGTCTATAGTCCATCTATAGATGCTCAACACACCATCTGTAGACTATCAGTAGCATTTCAACAGCAGATCTGTAGCCTGTCGGTAATATGTCAACAGCGTCCCCTCACTTGCACAAAAGCCAAGCCCATCTATTGATGATCAACAAACAATAAATCAGCAGCATATCAACTCATATCAGTTACATCTTAACAGCATTATGTGTTGTCATTCTAGTAAGTATCTGTAGATATGCTTTGGAACTATCCAAATAAAGTGAAACACAAGTTGAGCTTAGTTGATGGTCTACAGACTATATACTTCACATTCAAAAATGCATCAACTGACGAGTATGTTCAGCGTTTTCACTTACACTTGTGCTTCTACATCTGCATCGCTTGCTGTTTGGGGTTTTAGGCTGGGTTTCTGTACAGCTCTTTGTGACATCGGCTGATGTAAAAAGGGCTTTATGAAYACATGTGATTGACTGATTTGATAGTAACCCTCTGTAGATGCATTGGTACTATCTAAATGAAATGAAAGTCTGTTTAATTAAGTTAAAATGCAATAATCCCTCAACACATCCAAATGTGCAACTGTTGTTGCCATGATTGAAATGACCTTTTGACACTGAAGCACCTGGGGAAATAAATCAAGAGGGAAACAAACAACGCTATGCTTAAACTTGTCTTTCCTGTTGGTGATAAAGAAATGCATCAGAGGCATGATGTKAAAATGAATCTTTTAATTCACAAAAATCACAACATTTTCTATCAATATTTTTGGCTTAATGGCTAAAGGCTGCCAGTGCAAGTTGAGCTGTTGCCTGAAAAGAGAGTGAGTGAGAGAGAGAGATATTACAGCACCAAGGTAGTTTAATTCAACCAGCGCAAAGTTTTAGTAGACAGATTACAAAATTACTGTAAATGTGCCCCACCACACACTTTTCGGGGGCACCTTTACAGTAGTGTTGCATGGTATACCAAAACTTCAGTAGTATCACAATATCATAATTGGCACACGAGATGCACACACACAAGGAAGCACGTTTTAGACAGAACACAGGGTGTAGTCACTGAAACCTGCTCCAACCTTGCGGAACCTGATAAAGAATGGCTGCAACGATCTCATGTTGGACATTTTGTCAAATTGTGCCAGCACCACACAGTTTTTGGGGGCATGGTAGTGTTGCATTACATTTACATTTACATTTAAGTCATTTAGCTGACGCTCTTATCCAGAGCGACTTACAATTTGGAAAGTTCATACATATTCATCCTGGTCCCCCCGTGGGGAATGAACCCACATGATATACCGAGACTTCATTAGTATCAAGATACCATAATTTCGCAAAATGTTCAATACAGGTACTGTCGAATGTAACAAGGTACTGCTGTCCTGCAACAAGAAAACATGTTTGTTCACTTATCTTAGTTGGAAGGGAAGTATCTCCCCCCTTTCTCTTAAWCTCTGTGACTTTTACTTGAATCACCCACCATTTCTTTCTGTGCATAATGTTGCCAGGGGTGCGTTCAGTTTCACAGAATGGTGTGCAACGGTTAATTAAAAGGAAACAATACTGTACTGAATGACCAGTTGAAGAATGATGTGATTACGGTGACTTAGAGAGCGAACGTGTATGGTGTATGCTGCACATGGGTTTAGCGTTTCAAATGGTCACAACTATATTGATCACAGCCTCAAATGTTCACATTCCTTACATCCTTGAAAAGTCAGCCAAGGACTCCATGTTTGTGTGTCCTGTCCAATCAGTATGTCCACTCTATGAAGCAGAGCTGYCTCTTTAGGGACTTCTATGATCTCTTTCTAAGCAGACACCACACTTCCTTCTTTTAAGTCTGCCACGCCCTGCTGATATTCTGAATGTGCAGACCTGTACGCGGGTCTACATCATTCCGACTGTGGTTGACCTTCACACCCTTGCAGCCCTCCTGTGAGAGACTTGCATACACTCTCCACTCATCACTGATTACCATACTCTGACGCTTCACATGGTTCTTGATGATAGGAACCAGGGTCTTTTTGTTCCTCCTCTTCACAAGCTGAAGTTTTGGACGTCTGGAGTTGCCCTGGATCTCCAACATTTCAAACATTCTTTCTCCTCCATGTATTGCCAAAGCGTCCTCTGGCATACTGGAATTAAATAATGTCAATGTATCATTAGTTACTATAAGTGCACAGACGCAATGCACACAACACTAAATAACGTTACTTCCTCCAAGCTAGCTATCTGACCACTGTAGTTGGCATTGACATTATAATTAAATCACAAAGGGTTATTTTCCATGAAACAGCTGCCTGTGTTAGCTAGCTAGCTAAAGCTACTAACTATCTTTAGCTAGCTAGCTATAGCAAGCAGCTTGGTAGAAACAAGACAAAACAACCAACTAGTTAGCTGACTATATACATCAAAAGACTGCAACTATTTCCATGAGACAGAGAACAATCATTCAAGCAATCATTGTCAGGCAAGAAATGTTGTGTATAGCGGTAAATTAGGTGACGCTCTTACAAAGTGTCAACCTCAGCAGTCACTTTCACTAGCTAGTCGTACAGACAACCAGTTAACTAGCCAGCGAAATGAAGGCTAGAGTCATTTGTTTTTATCTGTTGGGTTTAGGTTATGGTTTGTCATGTTTGCTAGGGGCAGATAGTCATAGGCTATACATTGCCTTGTTTTCCTATTATTTGACAGCTTAGCGGTTGTCTTAGGGTAGTAGATGCCCACACAGTGGAGCTCATATGGTGAGTTGGATATTTATTTACATAGCCAGCTAACGCGTTACTTGTTTTGTCCTGTTTCTACCGATGCAATTCATTTGGAAACTGTCCCAGCTCCGTAACTAATCAGCTAACATTGGCAAACTCTGTAGTTAGTCTGTCAGGCAAGAAAGGAAGAGTTGATTGGAGGAGAGAGAGATAGAGAGAGTGAAAATGAGAGAGAGAGAGAGGAAGAGAGGGTGAAAGTGAGGGGAGTGATGTGGAGAGTCAGGGCTCAACAGCAAAAGGCAGGGAGGAAGTGGAGTTAGAGATGATTGGAGGGATAGAGATGTGGAGGGAGGAGTGGAGCGAGAGGAGAGTAGAGGGAGAGATGAAGAGGGGAGTGAAGAGGAGGGAGAGAGGAATATGGAGAGGAAGAGGGAGAGGAGGAGGGAGAGGACGAAGTAGAGGGAGAGTATGAAGCAGAGGGAGAGGAGGAAGCAGAGGGAGAGGAAGAGGGAGGGGAAGAGGGAGAGCACACCCGAGTGTGTCTGCCCCACCATTCAGCCTTGTACCACACAACCTGGTCACAAAGTGACAGTGGCAGGGGTTTTGGAGTTGGTTTTAAAAGTCGAAGGGACTTACATCTGTTCCAGAACGTGTAATGGATTGCAACAAGAAAATTGGCGGGGTTGACCATATTGAACWACTCAGGAGCTATTACAATGTTGGACACACAGGCAGAAAATGGTGGAAGTATGTGTTTTGGGGATGCTCAACATTTGGGGGATGCTCAATACATGCGTACATTGTGGGGGGGACCCTGCAAAGGCCTCTTCCCAGAAACTGCAGGCGCTGATCCCTGAAGGCATTGAATTTGCAGCTTGTGCATTCACTTTGTGATATGGCTACAGTGGCAGGAATAGGGGAGCCAAGAGTGTGGCACCAGGCCGTGTGGACCGAGTTATAACTCATTTGAAAGCAGGTGAAGTTTGAAGGGCATGAGAGGGTGTGTGCTGTGCATTCAGAGTGGATGCTGGGCAAAGAGTGGGAGATGTGTAGAAACGTCCTTTGGGTGCTCTACGTGTTCTGTGCCACTTTGCAGGTTGGAGCAGTGCTTCCAGAAGTTCCATGACATGTTGTAAGGTAAATGCAAACACCAAAGTGACAGTGTGAAATACAGTATGGATCTTTTATTGTCTCTGAACAGTTGTTATTTTGTATCTTCTCTCTTTATCTGTCTCTATCTAATACTTGTTGCATTCACTGAATTGTTGTAGGCTACTATTTACACATTTTTAGTCAGGCCTGGTCTGTACTAAATCTTATTGAGAGAGGTTACTACTTCCTATTGGAAATCAAAAGTAATCTGATTGGATCCTATAGGTTTTCGATAAACTTTTAGGATTTTATCACCCCAATCAGAATCTTACTATAATGTTTTTCTTAATTGAAGCCATTACATTATAGTTTTGTCATTAGTTCCAGTACAATACAACAACGTTAATTACAACATTTCCATTGATCGGAAAACAACAGTTCTATAAAAATGTCTGTTTTATTCACCTGTAAGAAAGCCTGTCCCTTTAAGAGTGACTGATGACGTCACAGCTAGCGCAAGCTCACAGTGTTAATTAACTCTGAATTTCAGCTCGCCACCTGTGGCTGTGTAGAGAATGCCTGGTTTTCTAACATTATTTCAACTGTTTTATCCTTCACTGTGCATGAATGCAAGAATTGCGAGTACAGTATTTGTTGTAAAAAAAAATATATATTTTCATCATTGTACAGCATTGTATGCACTCATTTTTATGCTAGCTAAGAAACTAACTATTGTTAGCCACATTTTGCCTGTCAGCTGCCATTTCTATCTCATTTTGAGTCACTGTATTGTTATAGCAGATGAGAAATGTTTATCTTGTTTGTTATTGCTAAATATATGTGCTTTATTATAGGCAAATCAAACCTGTTTTGATGATTTGTGGTAGTTCATCAAAATAAATCACATCAAGTTTTTAGACTTATTCAGCAGTTTTTACCAAATTAAGTAGAATACTATTGGAAATTAATGTTGAAAGTTCCATTTATTTTCCTAAAACATAATTTGAAAATGATGCTGTCGCTGCTTCCCATTGACAATAACTTTTAATAAATAGCCCAATGTCAAAACACAGTTTTGAAGTGTCCAAATCAATAATCAATAAACAGTTTGATATATTGAAAACCTAAGCGTAAAATGTACTACCTGCACATACATCTGCCACAATAGTAATCAGATTACTTTTTAAACTAGCACCGKATAAACCAAAAACCCTGTATATCGCTGGTTAGAGGACAACTTGTAGAAGACAGCCAGCTACATTTTGGATTGTTGCATCTTGATTCAAGTGGGTCACCAACGCTGAAAGGTAAACACAACACTATTTTGTTAATCACCCTTATTGATATACATTTGAAATCAAATTAGCGGGGGCAAACGTTTGGGGTGTATGCTCGGTTTAAAATAAAACTATTCAAAGGCCACATTGAATCTGAGAATAATTGTCATATCACTGGTTAGAAGATAATTTGCTGAAGACAGTCATCTACATTCTAGAATGTCGGATGGAAGTTTTGGGAGGCTGCCAAAAAAGGGAATGGAACAAATCAGTTGTTTTGTTATTTAACTTCAACGAATCACAACCAGCCATAGGATATCAACAGTGACAAGGGTAGGCTGTTATGTGATAGTATAGGTGTGAGGCCAGCGTGTATGACAAAATCAACAGTACAAAACCAATGATATTGATCTGTTTTAAGCAATCAATTTTGTATCATTGTGATTACTATAAACGTTTATGTTAATCACTAATCTGAGGTAAAAAGGATGTGTAATTACCTTAATTTCAATGTGGTCAAAACACGAGGCTGTGAAATGTAGTAACACATACTGTCCACGTACAGGAAATTAGCACAATAAAAAATTATCTAATATGTAAAAATAAATTAACATTTCAATTTAGTCTGATAGTGTTTGCTACCCACTCACAAATTCTCGCCACAATCACATAATTTTCTCACTAGTTTAACCATTAATAAGAGAGTAAAAAAATGCTCTTGTGCAATTCAACCGGGCACTCTAGAAAGAGCTCCCATAGTGACTGTGCAGCAGCCCATTCATTCGCCTTGCTTACTTATTATAACCTGTCAAGCCATAGTATTAATATTATTATTCTAAGAAATAAAAGTAACAAATAATTATAGAGCAGCAGTAAAATAACAATTGCGAGGTTATATACATGTGCGGGGGCATCGGTTAGTCGAGGAATTTGGTGCAAGTAATGGGCTGTGTCTAGTTACAAATAACATAAACACACCTCAAATGTCAAAATCACAATGCTTGTATTGAGTAATTCCAAACATTATGTGGATACAGATATCACATTTGAGCTATGAGTCTTATATTGAGCTTTCTATGTTGTGATGTGCCTCTTCAATTCGAGAGTTGAGCTTTTCATTACGAGGAGAACACGGTCACAGAGGTAGGAGGAGCAGTGTCTGTAAATCATCAACATAGCAACAGCTTGTTGTTCTTTCAATGCCATGCTTGATACACCCAGGTGTGGCAGTCCCAGGAGGTTGGTGGCACCTTAATCGGGAAGAATGGGCTAGTGGTAATGATTGGAGCGGAATAGGTGGGATGGTATCAAACGCATGGTTTCCAGGTGTTTGATGCCATTCCATTCGCTCCGTTCCGGCCATTATTATAAGCCGTTGAGGTCGCAGTTGATGTAGACTACATCGCAGTTGACATAGTCGGCTGACGTAGCCTCGTAAAGCCAATCGCAGAATGTGACGAAAGAACTGAAGCAAATYGTACAATCTGGCCAGGTTGATATCAAGATTTTAATTTGGTCACATCGCACAGTAGTTATCATAAATGACTGAATCCGACGTACAGTGTGGGAAGATGTTAACCCAAGCACAATCTCCAAATCTTTGCCTACTCACACCAGTGATAATTCCCYGAGGTGCTGTGTCAACAGACCACCACTATATGGGAGCGATTCAAGGCTGCACGTTAATTTGCAGTATAACCAATAGTCCTAGTGGACTCCCAAAGGAGTCCACTAGGACTACTGGTCAAACTGCAAATGAATACAAGAATACAATACAATCCAATACAAGAAGAAAACAGAAAAATCCTATAAGATTTTGGAACCACTCCTATAGAATTTTAGGATAGGTTCCAAAATCAGAAGGGATTTTCAATTAGATGTATTTTCATTGGAATCCTGTAGGATTTGTTTTACTAGGGGAGTAAGAATGCTCCAAACKATGTGCTGATTGTCCTTTTTCCAATATTCTGTCACATCTACTGCCGCTCCTCCACTCCGGCGTTCGACATTGCCGGTTTACTAACTACCAGTCCTGGCAACCATCATTACGCACACCTGGCATTCATCATTACGTGCACCTGCGCTTCATCAATAGGCACACCTGGATTCCATTACCTCCCCTTTATCTGGCACTCCCTTAGGTTCATTCCCCAGGCAGTATTGACTATGTGTTTCATGTCTGTATGCTACTCGTGTTTCTTGTATTGGTCCATGTTCCGTTTATTATTAAACTCACCACCAGCACTTGCTTCCTGACTCCCAGCGTCCACGTTATAGAATACTTCCTCAACAATTGGAAGCAGCAGGAAATTAGGACATCTCCCATATGGTCGACGAAAAGGGATACCTACTTTGTCAACACCATGACCAGCTGGCGCAACTGGGGAAGGCTATGGAAGAGGTTCTTTGCAGTCTTCAACATCTCGGAACCTGAGAGGTGTTGCCTTCAACTTRCAGAGGATACTCTGTCACCATTTGACCCAGCGAGCCAGCACACCAATCCACCCAGGTCAGTGATGCCCGCCTGTCCCTCCTGGATAAATATGATGGAACCCCAATTAAATACMGTGGCTWCCTACTCCAGTGCTCCCTCTATTTTGCGCACCAGATGGGAGTCCCTACCACTGAGAGGTCCAAGGTTTCCATGGTTATTTCTCTGCTGACTGGGTGGGCATTGGAGAGGGCTACGGCCGTCTGGGAGAGAGGAGAGGAGGAGCTGGATTCGTATGATGGGTTCATGGCTCTGTTCAGAGGTATCTTCAATCATCCACCAGAGGGCAGAGAGGGGGGTGAGCACCTATTCCAACTATGGCAGGATGACCAGACCGCTGCCGAGTACACGCTCACCTTCCTGACTGTAGCAGCATCCAGCAGATGGAATGAGCCGGCGATCTATACGTTATTCTGAACAGGACTGTGCGAGGAGGTCCAGACAGAACTGGCATGTCGAAATTACAACTTCTCCTTGGACAAACTCCTTGTGATGGCCATCCGTCTGGATAACYTACTTCGGCAGTGTTGGTACCCTCATCAATTCTCTCCATCCTTCGTTGACCAATCTGTATTAGACCTGAAGCCATGGAGGTAGGGGTCACAAGCCTCCCCGCAGCTGAACGATGTAGACGGAAAAAGCTTGGGCTCTGTCCCTATTGTGGTCAAGGTGGGCACCAGCTTCAGCTCTTGATAATCAACCACTAGGATCCAGAACCATTACACACATCACCATACCACTCACCCTCACCRTGGAGTCCATTCATCAGGAGAATATTACCTTCTTCATCACTAGTGCACTAGCTCACAAGATTATCCTCGGCCTCCCATGGCTCCAACGCCATAACCTCACCATCTCATGGTCAAGGATGAGAATCACAAACTGGTCACCCGAATGCCAGAAGAACTGCTTTTCCGTTCCCTCAAGTCGTATCCCCTGTGGTCTAGTACATAGACATGGACATTCGCCAGGCTCTGGAGAGGGAACCCTCACCACTACCTGTCCTCCTGAGTGCATCTACATTCCCATGGGGATAAGGGAGCGGCTGTTGACCTGGGCACACACAGTGGACAGCCTGGGATCACCCGTACTATACAATCTCTCGCCAAGAAGTATTGGTGGCCCACCTTGGCGCAGGATGTTATTCGTTATGTCAATTCCTGTTCTGTGTGTGCCCAAACTAAGTCCCCCCGGCACACTTCAGCAGGGAAGCTCCCCTTCCCCTTCCCGTGTCTCAGCATCCCTGGTCTCATCTGTCCATTGACTTTGTTACCGATCTCCCCTCTGACGGTTTCACCACCATTCCGGTGGTTGTGGACAGATTTTCAAAATCATACCGGTTTATTCCTCTCTGGTCTCCCCACAGTTCTCCAGGTCGCTGAGGCACTGTTCCAGCAGGTCTTCCGACACTATGGYCTTCCGGAGGACATCGTCTCCGACTGCGGCCCCCAATTCACGTCACGGGTATGGGCTTTCATGGAGAAAATGGGGGTGTCACTGTCAGCCTCACTTCCGGGTACCGGCTTCAGTCCAACGGGCAGGTGGAGAGGATGAACCAGGAGCTGGGGAGGTTCCTGAGGAGTCACTGCCAGGACCGGCAGGGGAAGTGGGCCCGATTCCTTCCCTTGGTGGAATACGCCCAGAATTCATTACGTCATTTCTCCACCGGGCTTACTCCCTTCCAGTGTGTACTGGGCTATCAACTGTCCTTGGCTCCGTGGACTCCGAACCAGACCAAACCCCTGCGGTGGACAAATGGGTCCAGTGAGCAGAGGAGGTTTGGAGTGAGGCACCAGCATGCCGTCCATTGCCAGAAGGAGCAGGCAGATCGCCACCGCAGTGAGGCACCCGTGTTCCATCCTGGTGATTGTGTCTGGCTCTCTACCAGGAACCGACCCACTCCTCATCCTCAGGGCCGTCCCTCTGGCCGGCGTCGTCCTGGCGTGGTGTGACGCAGCTGCGTCGCCGGGGGGGGGGGGGTAGTTGGTCACGTGCTTACTCCCCACCCCCCCCCCCCCCTTCCCCGGCCCCCCGGTTCCGACATTGCCGGCTTACTAATCACCGGTCCTGTCAACCATCATTACATGCACCTGCGCTTCATCAATAGACACACCTGGACTTCATTACCTCACTCATTACCTCCCCTTTATCTGGCACTCCCTTAGGTTCATTCCCCAGGCAGTATTGACTATGTGTTTCATGTCTGTATGCTACTCGTGTTTCTTGTTGTGTTCCGTTTGTTATTAAACTCACCCCGACTCCCAACGTCCACATTACATATTCAAAATTGAGTGGTGCTATTATGTTTGTCTTATTCAACTTCATTCAAATACTTTATAACTAATTATAAAATGTCCACATGCTTGAACAGAACATAAAATCGTTAAATAACATATTTTTTTTCAAGGATCAGAACCATAACCAAGAAGAAAAGTGATCTATACTGTTTCCTGAACAGGACTGTCATTTCAAAAGCATGGGAACCGGTTAATAACGTTCTTTTACGTTCTGGGGCATTTTTTTCCCAGCCCCACAAATGCAACAAAGCGTCTATGCAAAGCCCTCACTTTGCCACTCAGAAACGTATTCCAGTGTCTGCCGGCCTGCCAGCTGAAAATCTTTTTGTGTGTGTGTGCTACCTTTCCCTCCCCATCCCTCCGAAGTATAGTCTACTGTAGCTACTGACATTCAGAACTTAGGGAGAGAGATCTTTTATTAGAGAATAATGAATTAACTTTTTCTTTTGCTAGTTACGGATACTATAGTTATCACGTTTCACCTTTGATTAATTAACTACAAAAAGGTAAGACATATTTTAATTTTGGTGCAGCTCTGCACACACAAACTTGTTAGCTAGCTAGCTCTGGTCTACCTCTCTAAAAACTGTAGGYGACATTATGTGTAATGTAATGGAACTGAGAGTCATGATCAAAGGCTAGCTCTGGTCCAACGTAGGTATAATTCTGTGATCCTAATTCAGATAATGCATATCATAACAACAAGATGCCCAGCGCTTCATGCCCAGCACTCTCCTCACCCGCAAAATTTGTCGCATCTCGCTCCGTACGCCAGACTTGTCTGTCCAAAGCATGTACGAGTTCAGAGGTTTAAAAAGAAACAGAAAGGAATGATAACTGTTCCTGATTTTTGGTTTGAACCTGTTCAGAACTTTATTTTGCAGGTATGTTCAGAATGAAACGATTGGAAAATGATTTTGGTTCCAACCCCCATAGTGGTAGCCATGTAATAGATAACAGCATGCCACAAAAACAGAACAGCTATTATGGCCTTCCCCAAGTTTGTTCGCCTTGTTTATTTCAAATGAATACCAGCATTTCCTGTTCACGTTTCAGGTTGAGATGGGAGACTTGCCTGCTGTGGACAGTCGACAAGGAACGGACTCCATGTCGGCTAGAGTAACATCACATTCAACTCCACAAAAGAGATTCACCCCCCTGAGTTTGCAGCTGACTAGTCCTCATCAGACAGAGGCAGGCACAGAGCCTTCAACCTCTGGCGTGTACGTTGCCTTGGCCCCACATGGACACTGCATCAGGTAATGCTGTTATTTTGCTGTCATGATGTCCTAGCTATTTTTGGATAACTTACAAGTTTTCAGTTGGGCCTACATACATAACGTCTAAAGAATTCCCTCTACAACTGCAGCGGAGGGTGCACGCAGATGTAAAACAAAGAAACATTTTCCTGTGAGTAAATGTATCTGTAATCCTGCATTTTCAGTTTATTTTGTTGATACATCGTGACCTATTGGTTTACACTCAAGAGACCTATCAACTTGAATTTTCAGGACAGACAAATGTAATTGTCCCCCATGATGAAATCGGGTAAGGGACTATGGATCTGTCTCCGTCCGTTTGTTGATTGTTAGTTAGTACGTAGGTACTGTACGTACGTCACACATGATATTTCGGACACCAATCGCCCTATTTTTGACTGAACTTTGGTGAATTATGTATCTTGCCATAGATATCAGACAGGACGCATCATGGCCCAAAGGGGTGGGGGGGGGGGTGCTGCTTCATTTGTGTGGGATGAAATGTTTACTGGTGCATTTTTTTCATATGTATTTTGTTTTTTAATCCGGATTAGCAACAAGAAGAAGGCCAAATGGACAACAGAACATACTTCATTAATGGAAAATAGTATGGTCTCTGCTGAGGCAGCCAGTGATTCTTCTGATTCCAGTTTTGTGCCTTTCACCAGCCCCTCCGTCTCCAGCAGGGGATCAACCTCTGACAGTGCGCCAGAAGAAACTGGATGGAGCCAAAATAAATGGATTGTGAATGAGTCTAAACTCATGGAGCTTTTCCAAACACGTCACCAATGTGGAGCTGTCTTGAATGATAGAAGAATAACCGCTTTGGGCAGCAAAATCAAAGTAACATGGAGTTGTTACAATAGACACAGCAGAGAATGTCCTGATGCATGCGGAATGGCAGAAAATAACTTGCTTATACTGTAKGTACATGGATCCATCCTTTTCACTGATTCGACATGCATGGAATTTGCTGATTGGGACACACTGCTGAACCTTCAAATGCCGAAGACAGCAGCCTTCGACGAAATACAGTCAACATACTTGCTTCCATTTATTGAACATGCATACTGCGACCAGCAGATTACAATCTTGCCGAGACTGTGGAATTGTGTGGAGATGGACAATCCTACCTACTACTTTATGATGTATTACTATTTAGATGATTCCACAAAATACATTATTCACTTTGAATTGGTTCAGGTAAGATAGTGGAAATGTTCAGCCAATGAATTTGACTAGGTGGGCTATCTAACAGGCAGTACTAATCATCACTATCTTATCCCRTATGGTTACAGAGGCCACAAGCTCTCCTGCAATGGAACCAGTAGGTTTCCACAGGGGACTCAAACATCTTCTTGGTGAAGGAATATGTATCAAGGTGGTCACGACAGACAGATCGCCCTCCATTCGAAAGATAATGAGAGAGTCCTATCTGGACATTGAACATCAGTTTGACACCAGGCATTCATGTAAAGGTTAGTAGACTGTAAAGGCAAATTCACAGATGACGCAATCTCAAATGCACTCCACACTGCTCAGCGTTCAACACCATACTGCCTTTCAAGTACATCACTAAGCTAAGGACCCTGGGATTAAACACCTCCCTCTACCTGGATCCTGGACTTCCTGAYGGACTTCCCACAGGTTGTGAGGGTAGACAACAACACATCTGCCACACTGACCCTCAACACAGGGGCCCCTCAGGGGTGTGTGCTTAGTCCTCCCGTACTCCCTGTTCACCCACGGCTGCGTGGCCGMACATGACTCCAACATCATTATTAAGATTGSAGACGACACGACGGTGGTAGGCCTGATCACCCACTATGATGAGATGGCCTAAAGGAAGCTGATCGTGGAGTCTTTGTCATAGTAATCTCTCCAACCTGATGTTAAGGTTTTAACATGTTTTGCAGAAGTTCTCTCTACAAAGCTCTCAATGGATACATGCCTGGTATGCAGACCATGGAGATGAAGAGGGAGCTAGCCCTGGAGCCATTGSCTGTACAGGAGTACTGCACACTGAAGAATGTTAACTTMTTTGTCATCTGTGYACAGGAGGACATCCTAGTTGAAAGGATACATAAAGTCTACAGGTTTCAAAAACTATAAGAGAGAAGGTTGACCACGTTTATTTTTACCACTACTTGCAGAAGTGTCTATCTCGCACCTGAATGGATCCCCTGCATGGGTGCCAAGTTAAGTGGTATCATGAAAAGTAAGTATTGATGTTCTTGTGAAGAAAACTACAGTAGAATAGATTTGTTTAAAAATATATTTTTTTCAGCAAATGTTCAACAGTTCAGTTAATCAATTACACATCTCTAACATTGTATTTAAACTTGCATTCTGGCTATTCTGTGTTTACTTGATTTCTTTTCCCACCCCTAAACACTTTGCCTAATTAAAGCCAATTCAAGATCCACACAAACTGATATTCACTACAACACAAATGATTGATACATGTCATAGATAAACAAATTATTCTTTTTCCGCTAGCAAATAAACACATGTACATGTACACTGGCTTGGCCCAGGCTCTGACCAAAGGTCCGTTCTGATAGTTGACCAACAGGCACGCCACTGCAAATAATTGGTTGATGCTGCCTGAGATGGTCARGGCGATGACTGTGTCAAACAGCTTGAAGATCTCCTTATCACTCACAGATCCAGCATACAACGATGACACAAAAGTGACATTCCCAACATGCCCTTAAAGGTACAGTGTGACATGAAGGAAGAAAACAACTCAGTAGTAGTGAAGATGGTGTCTGGCAGCGGAGTTCGGTGCAGTCGATCACTACCCGGGTGTCTGGATAGTCCTTGAACTCAGGTGGCAGGTGGGCTTTGATGGTTTCCTTGGGGTCCATATCCGTGCTGATCCAAGCAGACAGTAGAGGAAGTTGGCCCAAGAGATGATAATCCGGCTCACTGTCAATTGGTGGATGCTGAACCGATGGGCCAAATCGTTCTGCTTCAGACCCAGCGACAGATGAGTCGTAAACCGGAAGAACGCGTCGATTGATTTKCAGTGTCTGAACATAAAGAAAACCGTTTTAGAACAAGATATTGTCCTTACATTCGGTCCATAGCACAAAAAGTAAATCATGTTTAACAATTAGAGTAAGATCAAATAATATATATTAAGTGCTGTATTTAATGAAGTTGTCCCTTACTGGGTTTCTACGATGAACACTTGTTTCAGATGGATTGGTGCTTGTGACCCTTATAAACTTGGTCTCTGCTGCCCGCTCAATCAAGTGCCAGAAGGCCATCAGGTGGGTGTAGCTTGCAAATCTAAAGACGGACCCAGAGTATTTGAATACCAAAAAAGCTCATTACTATTATTGCCCATCTTCTCTAAGCATCAAGTAGCACTAGACATGACCTAGCTGCTATTGACGTACTGCCACCAACCACCTTTTTCTGAGCTCTACATCGACCCGGGAAACTATGGAAGCTCACAATACCATTACATTTAGAAGAAACTGAACACAGAGGCACTGAACAATGTTCATTAGCACCTCCTTTGCGGGGCTGTAATTTAAATGTAGTCATTGTGAACAATTTCAGTCAGAAATGCATCGACGACAGTTAGATAGCTAGTAAGGTAATGATTAAAACAATAGCGGTTATCGCTCTGGAATTCAGCACCCAGGTAGAAAGTAAAATAGAATGTGGGAGGCGGAATAATGCATAGAGCCTATTACCTTGTACCCCTGCACCTCAATTACYTCGTACTYCTGCACATCGACTCGGYACTGGTAACCAGTATATACAGCCAAATTATCATTACTTATTGTGTATTTACACCTAGTGTTATTTTTTCTATTATTTATMTTTTTTCTCTCTGCATTGTTGGAAGGGYCMATAAGTAAGCATTTCACTGTTAGTCTACACCTGTTGTTTACAAAGCATGTGACAAATAAAATGAATTTTAATGTTATTTGACCTCATGCTGTGCGTGAAGAGTATCTGCAATCATCTGTGGTGGAGTTGTAGCTCATGTGGAGAAGATAAAGAGGTAAATACATAAATCAATAGTGTAACTGTAGAAAAACAACCCCACTCATGYCTCACTCCCCTCAGCTGGTCTCAGACCACTTTGAAGTGTTTGTGACAGTATCACCATCCCACATTGGTGCCAAGAGGTCTAGGGCCATAAATCTGCCCTGTCTTTCAGGAGCCAACAATCTACTCACCCTGACAGCCCCCGCTCTTTCAAATCTCCATTTCCCAGAACAGTGTGCAGATATCAACAATGCTTGTCTGTTGAACTCATGCCTGTTTTTGATCAAATGTCATTTTCAGGAGTTGAAGTGCAGGTTCAGGTCAATGCTCCATCACATCTGTGGGGTCCATCGCTGGGAAGAGGACGGAGTGGAACACCACTCTTACCAGGGAGTGCTAACAGAGGACCAGCAGAGGAAGAAGAGGTAACTGCAGGAAGATTCACCAACCTACAAAGCCCTGTGCTCCCTGGTCATGGACAAACACCTGCAGAATGATCTTGATCAGATGGCACTGTTCAAGCACACAGGTGTGCTATTGAATTTGCATGTACACTACTGGTCAAAAGTTTAAGAACACCTACTCATTCAAGGGTTTTTCTTTATTTGACTGTTTTCTACATTGTAGAATAATAGTGAAGACATCAAAACGATGAAATAACACCTGTGGAATCATGTAGTAACCAAAAAAGTGTTAAACAAATCAAAATATATTTTATATTTGAGATTCTTCAAATAGCCACCCTTTGCCTTGATGAATTCTCTCAACCAGGTTCACCTGGAATGCTTTTCCAACAGTCCTCAGGAGTTCCCACATATGATAGTCCCACTAAGCGCAAACCAGATGTGGTGGCGTATCGCTGCAGAATGCTGGTTTAGTGAGCCTTGAATTCTAAATAAATCAGTGTCACCAGCAAAGCACCCCCACACCATCACACCTCCTCCTCCATGCTTTACAGTGGGAAATACATATGCGGAGATCATCCGTTCACCCACACCGCATCTCACAAAGACACGGCGGTCGGAACCAAAAATCTCAAATTTGGACTCCGGACCAAAGGACAAATTTCCACTGGTCTAATGTGTTTCTTGGCCCAAGCAAGTCTCTTCTTATTGGTGTCCTTTAGTAGTGGTTTCTTTGCAGCAATTCGACCATGAAGGCCTGATTCACACAGTCTCCTCTGAACAGTTGATGTTGAGATGTGTCTGTTACTTGAACTCACTGAAGCATTTATTTGGGCTGTGATTTCTGAGGCTGGTAACTCTAATGAACGTATCTTCTGCAGCAGAGGTAACTCTGGGTCTTCCAGTCCTGTKGCGGTCCTCTTGAGAGCCAGTTGCATCATAGCGCTTGATGGTTTTTGCGACTGCAAAYCACTTTGAAGACACTTTCAAAGTTCTTGAAATTTTCCAAATTGACTGACCTTCATGTCTTAAAGTAATGATGGACTGTCGTTTCTCTTTACTTATTTGAGCTGTTCTTGCCATAATATGGACTTGGTATTTGAACTTGTCACATCACAACTGATTGGCTCAAACACATTAAGAAGGAAAGAAATTTCAGAAATKAACTTTAACAATGTGTTATGTCATGTGTTATTTCATAGTTTTGATGTCTTCACTATTATTCTACAATGTAAAAATAAAGAAGGACCCCTGAATGAGTAGGTGTAACTTTTGACCGGTAGTGTATATCAAATGAAACACACACAGAACCGTTCACAAGCAAATGACTTAGGCACGACAGGTGACAAATAGATACGTGCTATGTTAATAGATGCTCCACCTAAGATTGTCTCTCTTCTCTTTTGTTATGTTTTACCAGGAACGCTTGAGGTATTTCCTAGTTCTGTGTTGAAATACTGTCAAAAGCGTCTCCACTTCAGACTACAGCATGAAAGCCCATACCCAGTTGACAGTTTTGGACCACAGTGAGAATCATAACCAGAATAGAGAACAAGCCTCAACCATTGCTGGTAACTACTGAAACTATGACATCAATGTTCTGATATACACTTTAGCACTTTGTTTTGTCATTGGGATGGTAATGCAATCATTCACTGCTTTAGCACACTCCGCCCACCCTGATGTCCTAGCCGTGTCTGAATCCTGGCTTAGGAAGGACACAAAAATTCTGAAATTTCCATCCCCAACTACAACATATTCCACCAAGATAGAACTGCCAATGGGAGTGGAGTTGCAATCTACTGCAGAGATAACCTGCAGAGTTCTATCATGCTATCCAGGTCTGTTCCCAAACAGTTCGAGCTTCTACTTTTAAAAATCCACCTTTCCAGAAATAAGTCTCTCACTGTTGCCGCTTGTTATAGACCCCCCTCAGCCCCCAGCTGTGCCCTGGACACCATATGTGAATTAATTGCCCCCCCATTTATCTTCAGAGTTTGTACTGTTAGGTGACCTAAACTGGGATATGCTTGACACCCCAGCCATCCTACAATCTAAGCTAGATGCCCTCAATCCCACACAAATTATCAAGGAACCTACCAGGTACAACCCTAAATCAGTAAACACGGGCACCCTCATAGATATCATCCTGACCAACCTGCCCTCTAAATACACTTCTGCTGTCTTCAGGATCTCTGTGATCACCGCCTCATTGCCTGCGTCCGTATTGGATCCGCGGTCAAACGATCACCCCTCATCACTGTCAAACGCTCCCTAAAACACTTCAGCGAGCAAGCCTTTCTAATCGACCTGGCCCGGGTATCCTGGAAGGATATTGACCTCATTCCGTCAGTAGAGGATGCCTGGTTATTCTTTAAAAGTGCTTTCCTCACCATCTTAAATAAGCATGCCCCATTCAAAATATGTAGAACTAAGAACAGATAGAGCCCTTGGTTCACTCCAGACTCGACTGCCCTTGACCAGCACAAAAACATCCTGTGGCATTCTGCATTAGCATCGAATAGCCCCCGCGTTATGCAACTTTTCAGGGAAGTTAGGAACCAATATACACAGGCAGTTAGGAAAGCAAAGGCTAGCTTTTAAAACAGAAACGTGCATCTTGTAGCACAAACTCCAAAAGGTTCTGGGACACTGTAAAGTCCATGGAGAATAAGAGCACCTCCTCMCAGCTGCTCACTGCACTGAGGCTAAGAAACACTGTCACCACCGATAAATCTACGATAATCGAGAATTTCAAAAAGCATTTTTCTACGGCTAGCCTTGCTTTCCACCTTTCCACCCATTTCTCCTTCACCCAAATCCAGATAGCAGATGTTCTGAAAGAGCTGCAAAATCTGGACCCCTACAAAGCAGCTGGGCTAGACAATCTGTACCCTCTCTTTCTAAAATGATCCGCCGCAATTGTTGCAACCCCTATTACTAGCCTGTTCAACCTCTCTTTCGTAACGTCTGAGATCCGACAAAGATTGGAAAGCTGCCGCGGTCATCCCCCTCTTCAAAGGGGGAGACACTCTAGCCCCAAACTGTTACAGACCTATATCTATCCTACCCTACCTTTCTAAAGTCTTTGAAAGCCAAGGTGCACATCAGCCACGCTCAAGGTCCTAAATGATATCATAACTGCCATCGGTAAAAGACAATACTGTGCAGCCATCTTAATGGACCTGGCCAATGCTTTCGACTTTGTCAATCACCGCATTCTTATTGGCAGACTCAACAGTTTTGGTTTCTCAAATGACTGCCTCGCCTGGTTCACCAACTACTTCTCAGATAGAGTTCAGTGTGTCAAATCGGAGGGCCTGTTGTCCGGACCTCTGGCAGTCTCTATGGGGGTGCCACAGGGTTCAATTCTCGAGTCGACTTTTTTCTCTGTATACATCAAAGATAACACTCTTGCTGCTGGTGATACTCTGATCCACCTCTACGCAGACGACACCATTCTGTACACTTCTGGCCCTTCTTTGGACACTGTGTTAACAAACCTCCAGACGAGCTTCAGTGCCATACAACACTCATTCCGTGGCCTCCAACTGCTCTTAAAAGAAAGTAAAACTAAATGCATGCTCTTCAACCGATCGCTGCCCACACCCGCCAACTTAGAAAATGTGGACGACAACAAATACCTAGATGTGTGGTTAGACTGTAAACTCTCCTTCCAGACTCACATTAAGCATATCCAATCCAAAATTAAATCTAGAATCGGCTTCCTATTTCGCAACAAAGCATCCTTCACTTATGCTGCTAAACATAACGTTGTAAAACTGACTATCCTACCTATCCTTGACTTTGGCGATGTCATTTACAAAAAAGCCTCCAACACTCTACTCAGCAAATTGGATGTAGTCTATCACAGTGCCATCCATTTTGTCACCAAAGCCCCATATACTACCCACCACTGCAACCTGTATGCTCTCGTTGGCTGGCCCTCGCTTCATATTCATTGCAAAACCCACTGGCTCCAGTTCATCTATAAGTCTTTGCTAGGTAAAGCCCTGCCTTATCTCAGCTCACTGGTCACCATAGAAACACCCACCCGTAGCACGCGCTCCAGCAGGTACATTTCACAGGTCATCCCCAAAGCCAACTCCAAATTTGGGCCGTCTTTCCTTCAAGTTCTCTGCTGCCAATGACTGGAACGAATTGCAAAAATCACTGAAGCTGGAGTCTTGTATCTCCCTTACTAACTCTAAGCATCAGCTGTCAGAGCAGCTTACCGATCATTGCACCTATATACAGCCCATCTGTAAATAGTCCACCCAACTACCGCATCCCCATATTGTTATTTGTTTTGTCCTTTGCACCCCAGTATCTCTACTTGCAAATTCATCTTCTGCACATCTATCTCTCCAGTGTTTAATTGCTAAATTGTAATTATTTCGCCACAATGGCCTATTTATTGCTTTAGCTCCCTAATAGTACTACATTTGCACACACTATATATTGATTTTCTATTGTGTTATTGACTGTATGTTTGTTTATCCCACGTGTAACTGTCTGTTTGTTTGTGTCGCACTGCCCTGCTTTATCTTGGTCAGGTCACAGTTGTAAATGAGAACTTGTTCTCAACTGGCCTACCTGGTTAAATAAAAGTGAAATAAAAAAACTAAATACAATTGGCCTGTCCAGACAGATCTATTCCAATAAAAGGACAGGTAATTACCCCTGCTGGATAGTTTGGTTGATTTAGGGAAAGTGGAGGGTTTCTTTGCGGGATGGTGCACCCTTTCAATTGTTTCAGAGGCACCATTTTGTCTCTGTGGGAATGTGGTGCATGACTAACTTCACTACACTTACAGTTGGACGTTTACATACACCTTAGCCAAATACGTTCAGTTTTTCACAATTCCTGACATTTAATCCTAGTAAAAATTCCCTGTCTTAGGTCAGTTAGGATCACCACTTCATTTTAAGAATGTGAAATGTCAGAATAATAGTAGAGGGAATGATTGATTTCAGCTTTTATTTATTTCATCACATTCCCAGTGAGTCAGAAGTTTACATACACTCAACTAGAATTTGGTAGCATTGCCTTTAAATTGTTTAACTTGGGTCAAACGTTTCGGGTAGCCTTCCACAAGCTTCCCACAATAAATTGGGTGAATTTTGGCCCATTCCTCCTGACAGAGCTGGTTCTAAGTGTGCCTCTCCAATACCTTGACTTTGTTGTCCTTAAGCCATTTTGCCACAACTTAACTATTCAGTACACTGTCAGAAATAAACAGTCATGTCTTCATGAGGAATTTGGCCTCATGAACATTGACCCTAAGACTTACAGCAATATCTCCTAGCATTACAGCAGGCACTCATCTAATTTCCTAAAGCACACATTCATTTCCTATGAGGCTTTCCAGAAACCCATCCCAGAACTTTTAACCCTACAGATACATCCCCGTTGTTCCCGATGACWGAAAGCAGGAAGTTGCCCCACTGTTGAATGATAGAGATTATATCACTGAGTCTAAGTATGCTTGGGGTCATTGTCCATTTGGAAGACTCATTTGCAACCAAGCTTTAACTTCCTGACTGATGTCTTGAGATGTTGCTTCAATATATCCACATCATTTTCCTACCTCATGATGCCATCTATTTTGTGAAGTGCACCAGTCTCTTCTGCAGCAAAGCACCCTCACAACATGATGCTGCCACCCCCGTGCTTCACGGATGGGACGGTGTTCTTCGGCTTGCAAGCATCCCCCTTTTTCCTTCAAACATAACGATGGTCATTATGGCCAAACAGTTCTATTTTTGTTTCATCAGAGGACATTTCTCCAAAAAGTACGATCTTTGTCCCCATGTGCAGTTGCAAATCGTAGTCTGGCTTTTTTATGGTGGTTTTGGCGCAGTGGCTTCTTCCTTGCTGAGCGGCCTTTCAGGTTATGTCGATATAGGACGTGTTTTACTGTGAATATAGATACTTTGTACCTGTTTCCTCCAGCATCTTCACAAGGTCCTTTGCTGTTGTTCTGGGATTGATTTGCACTTTTTGCACCAAAATACGTTAATCTCTAGGAGTCAGAACGCGTCTTCTTCCTGAGTGGTATGACGGCTGCATGGTCCCATGGTGTTTATACTTGCTACTATTGTTTGTACAGATGAAAGTGGTACCTTCAGGCGTTTGAAAATTGATCCCAAGGACGAACCAGACTTGTGGAGGACAAAAAAAAAAATCTGAGGTCTTGTCTGATTTCTTTTGATTTTCCCATGGCCTTGAAATACATCCACAGGTACACCTCCAATTGACTCAAATGATGTCAATTAGTCTATCAGAGGCTTCTAAAGCCATAACATGATTTTCTGTTATTTTCCAAGCTGTTTATTAAAGACACAGTCAACTTAGTGTATGTAAACCTCTGACCCACTGGAATTGTGATGCTGTGAATAATCTGTCTGTAAGTGAAATAATCTGTCTGTAAACAATTGTTGGAAAAATTACTTGTGTCATGCACAAAGTAAAAGTCCTATCTGACTTGCCAAAACTATAGCTTGTTTACAAGAAATTTGTGGAGTGGCTGAAAAACAGGTTTTTATGACTCCAACCTAAGGTGTATGTAAACGTCCGACTTCAACTGTATCTGATCATTTACATCTAACCTGAGTGCAAAGTAGGAAACCAAGAGGTGTCCTTGTGTTCCTTTTGTATTCAATGGTTTATGTTCTTCTCTTTTCTCTTTTCGTTTCTGGCACGCCAAGTTACACAACATTGTTTACCCTAAACAATCATAACAGTGGATTGCTGGGCAAATGTATCTGCCCACCAGGAATGACCTGATTGAGCGCATCCTCAGAGACTCATGGACAAATCAGTGAAATACTAACAGACTTCATGTTCCGCAATCAGCCCATTCTCGAGTGCTACAATGGGGACACTCCTCTAAATTAACTGGGCATCCAGGGGTTAATCGGACACTGAAATTCTGGTGTCCCAACATGATTGAGGATGTGAGATCCTTTATTGCTGCCTGTTCCACCTGTGCCCAAAGCAAGTCCTCATAACAGCGACCGGCTGGGTTGCTCCCACCTCTGCCCATCCACAGCCAACCCAGGTCCCACCTGTCCGTAGACTTTATCACAGGGTTACCTCCATCCCAAGGGCTTACCACAATCCTGGTGGCCGTCAATCGGTTCTCCAAGGCAACCCATTTCATCGCCTTACCCATGTTGCCTTCAGCGAACTACACAGACTTCCCCAGGACATTGTCTCAGATCGTGGGCCTCAGTTTGTCGCACGGTATTGGAAGGCCTTCTGCTCGCTGTTGGGGTTGTTTTGAGTCTCTCCTTGGGGTTCCACCCAAAGTCCAATGGGCAAAGTTCCTCCTCTGTTTCGTCTCCACTCAGGCCAGTAACTAGAGCAAGTTCCTCATCTGGGCAGAATATGCTCATAACAAACTGCCAAACTCAACGGGTGTGGTTCTCCACCCATGATCTTCCCTTAAAGGTGGAGTCGCGGAAACTCACTCCACGCTATATAGGACCATTCAAGATCCTGAGTCGCATCAACAGTCACCTATCATCTCCACCTATCATCTCCAGCTTCCCAGGTCTATGAGGGTCTGTCCATCCTTCCATGTCTCCCGTCTCAAGATGGCAAGGACCAGTCCCTTCTCTCCCCCCACACCTGCCCCTCCACCCCTCGACTTCAACCAACTATGTGGTGGTCGCCCTGGCTCCGCGGCTGGGGCCGCTACTAGAAGCGGGGGTACTGTCATGGTTCCACCTGTCACCARAGGGCGGCAGAGACTGTCCTAGAGACATTAATGACACTCAGGTTTGTCCTATTACTCATTATGATTTCCCTGTTAAAAGAGATGTGTTTTCTGGTTTCCTTTGCAGAAGTTTGAATTGTTTTCGAGACTTAGTGTTCGTTGTTTTTTCCAGTGTACTGTGATACTGCGGCTACTGTTTATCAGTAAAGTATTTATGTTTATCCTTAACCACTGATTCCTCGTCTGGTCTCTTCTCTGCACCTGGGTCCAACCTCACCATGTCACAGACTTACACGGGCAGCCTTTAGCCATTAGACCATAAATGTTTGATAGACAATGTTGTGATTTTTATTCATTAAAAATATTGATTTTAACATTATGCCTCTGATTAAGCACAGTGATAGTTTGTTTGTTTCCCTCTTGATTAATTTCCTCAGATGCTCCAGTGTCAAAAGTTAATTTCTGTCATCCCAACAACAGTTGCACATTTGGATGTGTTGCATATTAACTTAATTAAACAGTCTTTCACTTCATTTAGATAGTCCCAATGAACCTACAGAGGGTTAATAGAGTGTTAGTGAATACACTTAACATACTCATCAGTTGATGCATATTTGAATGTGAAGTATACCATTTTTTATATTTTTTATACATTTTCAAATATTGTTTTGTTTTTCATTATGGGGTAGTGTGTGTATATTGATGAGGAAAATAAACAATTTGATCAATTTTAGAATAAGGCTGTAGCGTAACAAAATGTGGAAAAGTGAAGGGGTCTGAATACTTTCCAAATGCACTGTGTAGTCTGTAGACCATCAACTAAGCTCAACTTCTGTTTCATTTTATTTGGATACAGTCTTAGAAAAAAGGGTTCCAAAAGGGTTCCAGGTAGAACACCTTTTGGTTCCAGGTAGAACTCTTTTGGGTTCTATGTAGAACCCTCTGTGGAAATGGTTCTACATGGAACTCAAAAGTGTTCCACTTGGAACCAGAAGGGTTCTACCTGGAACCAAAAAGGGTTCTTATAAGGGTTTTCCTATGGGCACAGGTTCTAGAGAGCACCTTTTTTTTCTAAGAGTGTAGTCCCAAAGCATATGTATAGATAGTTACTAGAATGACAAAAAAATATGCTTTTAAGATGTAACTGATATGAGTTGATATGCTGCTGATAGACTCCAAATTTCTCGGTAGGTCTATGTCCTCATTGTGGTTTTACAGACGTGTTTAATTACATCTTATTTACATACTTTATTCGAATATTTATGAAATGCATGTTGTTACATTTGGTAGCACTTATTTGCTTTTCCTTCGCCTCCAACCTCTTTCGATGTGGGTGGGGCTAGGTCTACATAAGGGTGCAAATTTTTTTTGTATCACAAAAGCTCTGACGAAGACCGTGAGGCCGATACGTAAGCTTATTAAAGATCAGTGATACTACCAAGAGCAGTGTGCGGTTTCCTTTTTCCTTCATCTTGTTCAACTGTTACCATGCACCTGCCAAAAAGATTGCTTGGATGTGCGAGTGCCTTTTGAATTTTGAATGACTGTTTTTCACTCTGCACTCTGAGATCTTGTAAGTATACACAAGAAGAAAAAGACCTACCAAGTATACAATGGACCCACTACGAGAGATCAACTCACTTACCACGCATTGTGCGAGTACCCTTTCATTCACACAAGAAGACGCCAACAAGATTMTTTTCCCTACCTCCAACATGGACAACCCAGTTCCGCACTCGACTGTCGAACTTAAAATCCAACTCCAGAGACTCCGAGAAAAATAAACTTGTTTGTTCCTGCATGGCACCACTCTTAGCGAGTACTGGCTAAGAGGACTGAGAATACAGTAGGAGCCTACAACAGGGAAAAACAACAAAACCTTAGTTCAGAAATGGGGTGAAATCCTCAACAACTGTTCTTTAGATTTAATGCTATTAATCGTTGAGCATGTGTCGAAGGAAGTAAAAGAAGTTGAAGTTAAGATTAGCGAACATSAGGTTGTAATGAAGGAGATTCTAGKCCCAAATTTCACAGCCATAGACGACACRATCAACCAGTCCATTGGGAAATACAGAGACTTTCTACAAGCAACAAAGATCAAGAAATATCAGCGAGACACAGAGGACTACCAGCTAAACCAGGTGTACGCATGGGAAGGCCCAAAGACAGGAGCACGGAGAGGCCGACGTAGGGACGCACCACTGATCGGGGGACGCAGATACGCAGAAGCGGGAGGACATGGAAACTTGGACACAGAGGCACCCACTGAGAGTGAAGTCTCTACGGACAGCGACTCCAGCTACCATTGCACACAGTCGTTTTTTTTTTGCCCGGAAGCAACACAAGGCTCCACGAAAGAAAATAAACGATGTAGGAGAGGCAMGCGGTCGAAGAGGGGACCAGGAACACAGGCAGTAGACACGGAGCTACAGCAGGACGCGGTAATTAACCTCTGCAAAAAATTATCTAAGGGCCTCTCTTTTGTACCTACATGTACAGATAAACCATTTGATATGAAAGTAGATCTGTTTAAATTCTTTCACAAGATTAAACCTAAGCATGTGTTTTCTCAAAACACTGTTTCGGGCCTAGAAACAGATCAAAGAACTGGTACCCATTTTAAGCCCAAAAGCACATTCTGTCATATGGTTAACAACTCCTCGATTAATACCTATTGTAGGTTAGTCGAACAAGAAGTCATGTCAGTATATACGTGACAAACAAACCACATTCAGAAGAATCTCACTAGAACAGAAGAACAGGCACTTAAGGAATGAATGAAATATGCATCTTTGGTTATTAAACCTGCATATAAGGGGGGAGCTGTGGTTGTTTTAGACTATGAAAAATATAAAGAAGAAATTCAGAGACAACTCAGCAATGAACGTTTCTACAGAAAACAGTGTTGATCCCACACGGGTGTTCCAAAGGGAAATATGCGCTAATCTGGAGCAAGCCCTATTTAACAACCTTCTCTCAAAACCTGAATATGAATATCTTTGCTGCAAATGTGCCATACGTTCATGCCTGTACATTTTACAGAAATTACACAAACCTAAAACACAACAAGGAAATTATCCAGGCAGACCAGTGGTCGCAGGAACAGGCTCAATGCTAGAGCCGTTGTCGATCTTTGTAGACTATTTCATGAAAACTAATGTGCGAGCATTGCCATCATATGTGAAAGACTCTATAGACTTCATAAACAAGATCTCACCAATAACGGGTTTCACAGAAGACTGTATTTTGGTCACATTAGATGTCGAGAGTCTATATACCAGCATTCCCCATGGGGGGGGGGGGGGGGACAGCCCTTGCTCACTATTTGGGAGACAGAGATACTAACGAATATCCACCTACAAACTTTATTCTAGAGCTGGCTGAAAATGTTTTGACGTATAACTATTTCAGGTTTGATGATGAATACTACCTCCAAACGAATGGAACATCGATGGGCTCCACATTCGCTCCGAGCTATGCTAACCTTCATGCGGGTCTTTTTTGAAGAACGTTTTCTTAATAATGAAAACGAAAATCAATTTTTGAATAAAGTCCTGAAGTGGTATCGATATATTGACAACATTTTTGGAATATGGGAAGGAACGGAAAAAGAGCTGTCAGACTTTATGGCACTACTCAATGACACTGACCCCAATCTCAAATTCACTATGGAATGTGACACTAAACGTGTTCATTACCTCGATATGTGGATTGAGAAATCAAATGGAACCCTGTTTACAACTCYGTATAGAAAAGAAACGGACAGAAATACTCTATTACAGGGGGACAGCTTCCATCCTGAGCCGTTAAAAAGAGGACTTCCAATAAGCCAGTTTTTTAGACTGCGCCGTATATGCCACCCCACAGAGGATTATCTAGAAAAAGCAGCGGAGATGCGCACTAGGTTTCTAAGAAGAGGCTATTYGCCACAATGTGTAGATGAAGCTCTTAATTTGGCATTGGGAAAAACACGAGACGAACTGCTACAAAAAAGACCCGCTAAAGCTAAAGAACACTCCGTAATATTCACAACCACATATACTTTGAACTCATGCAAACTGCCAGCCACAAAAGAAAATCAGCCAGGCTCTTTTACGCCCTCTTCCAAATGGTAGCTATAAATGCAGAGGATGSGCAYAGTGCAACAATATGATGTAGAGTGAATATTTCTGCCACCCACATACAGGAAAACGGTTCCAAATAAATGACATTATTAYGTGTTCCACCACCCATGTTATTTACATTATTAAATGTCCATGTGGGCTGTGCTATGTAGGTAAAACATCTCGTTCTCTCAAACAGAGAATCAGTGAACATAAAAATTCAATCAGGAGAAACGACAGGGATTATTATCCAGTCGCAGTACATTTTAATGACCTAAAGCATGACATTTCTACCTTCAGATTTTGTGGMATAGAGAAAGTTAAGATATCAGACAGGGGAGGTGACATTAATAATACTCTGAGTATAAGAGAATGTTTTGGGATTTTCACCCTCCAGACATTATTTCCTAAAGGTCTTAATKATGAAATGCCTATGTATGTTATGTTGTGAATTTGAACATGAATTATGCCCCTATTTAAGATTACTCTGATGTTTTTTGTACGATGTACCCAATGATTAATGAAAACTTGCTCGGTAGGTCTATGTCCTCATTGTGGTTTTACAGACGTGTTTAATATGTCTTATTTACACACTTTATTTGAATATTTATGAAATGCATATTGTTATATTTGGTAGCACTTATTTGTTTTTCCTTCGCCTCCAACCCCTTTCAATGCATGGAACGGATGTGGGTGGGGCTAGGTCTACATGAGGGTGCTAATTAAAAAAAACTCACAAAAGCTCTGAAGAAGGCCGTGAGGCCGATACATAAGCTTATTAAAGATCAATGATACTATCGAGAGCCGTGTGCGGTTTCCTTTTTCCTTCATCTTCTACCTGGAACCAAAAAGGGTTCTTAAAAGGGTTCTGCTATGGGAACAGCCGAAGAACCCTTTTAGGTTCTAGAGAGCACCCTTTTTTCTAAGAGTGTAGTCCCAAAGCATATGTATAGATAGTTACTAGAATGACAACAMATATGCTGTTAAGATGTAACTGATATGAGTTGATATGCTGCTGATAGACTCCAAATTGTTTGTTGATCATCAATAGATGGGCTTGGYATTTGTGCAAGTGAGGGGACRCTGTTGACATATTACTGACAGGCTACAGATATGCTGTTGAAATGCTACTGATAGTCTACAAATAGTTTGCTAAACATCTGTAGATGGACTACAGACACTTCCTTGTTGAAAGTCAACAGACATGCAGTTGACATGCTACTGATAGTTTGGACTGCAACAGATGGACATTCTACAGATGGACTGTCCAAGTAAAGTGTTGCCTGGAAACCTACTGCCCATTTATTAATGAGTTAAACGTTTATAACAGCAAAAAATGTCCTCATAAATGTAAGAATATGTTGAAGACAAATGCACAACACAGAGTTTGAAAGGATGAGAGTACCAGAGTACTAATAGTCAATAGSGAATTGTAAATAGGAGTTGGGTKTCAGTTCAACTGTTCAGAATCTGTGSAATGTCACTCCTGAACTCAGAGCGACGTGTGTTACGTGTGCCACGCTGTCATTTGTCTGGGGCAGGATACTTGTTATTTTGGCCATTGTCCAAGTTGTACTGCAATGACTTCTGATTGGTCAACCCCAGGCTAGGGTGGGGGGGGTTATAAATGGCATCCTGTTCCTTTGTTCGGTGGAGAAAAGCTGAGGCCAGGGGAGACTGAACATCTGAACATTCTCCTCCCAGCATAGCATCTTAATTTGTCCTCTCTGAATAAACCTATTTTTCTCCGCCTGATTTGCTTTGGAGTTTGTGTTATTGAAGAATTACATAAATTGCTAACACTTGGTGCCGTGACCCGGATGAATTGGTCTGAACAACAATAACAAAAACGTATCAATTGTGTGTTGATCCAGAGAAAAGAGAGAAGGCTGTGCGTAACCCACTTTGGGGAGTCAACTCTTAATCTCCTGATTGATGACAGAATTGCTGGGTGAGTCTAGACCAATATCACTTTAAAAGAACCAAATCAGGTTAAAATAGTGTATGCAATGATTGATATGTATCTGTGATGTATAAGTTTTCAAGTCCTTTGTTTTATTACAGAGTTTAGTCCTTACTCTATTAAAAGGTCAGAGTCCTTAATCTGTGAAAAGGGTTGTGGCCTCTGTTTTTGTGAAACCTTGTTGTATAGAAGTGAGTTGTTAGTTGAGTAGCAATTTTTGGGGGGGATGAAACCTTCTTGTTGCATAGAAGGGAATTGCTAGTTGAGAAGCAATTTTTACACGTGTGGTTAATGTAAGCCTTCAACAAGCTTTTTTGAGGTGAACATAAGTTATGGGTAGCCAGGCCCTACAGAAACAATGTGTGTTCTAGAAGAAGTTTGAGTCCTAAAAAGGGTTTTTATATATATATTGTCACGCCCTGGCCATATAGAGGTTTTTATTCTCTATTTTGGTTAGGCCAGAGTGTGACTAGGGTGGGCATTCTAGTTTCTTTATTTCTATGTTTTCTATTTCTTTGTTTTTGGCCGAGTGTGGTTCCCAATCAGAGGCAGCTGTCTATCGTTGTCTCTGATTGGGAATCATACGTAGGCAGTCCTTTTTCCCTCTTTCATTTGTGGGTTCTTAATTTTGCACTGGTTGTTATTTTGCCCTGCAGAACGTCACGTTCGTATTTTGTTTTGTTGTTGTCGGTGTTCGTTAAATAAATAAATAGAATGAACACGTACCACGCTGCGCTTTGGTCCACTTCTTCCCATGACGACCGTGACAGAAGAACCCACCACCAAAGGACCAAGCAGCATGGAAAAAGGGACGAGTGGACATGGGAGGAGATCGTGGATGGAAAAGGACCCTGGTCGCAGGTCGGGGAGTATCGCCGTCCGAAGGAGGAGATTGAAGCAGCAAAGGCGGAACGGCGACGTTACGAGGAGTTGGAGCAGCGAGGCAGGAACGAGATTGGCACACGGGGAGATTGGCAGAGTCAGGGTTCAGACCTGAGCCAACTCCTCGTGCTTACCGTGGGGAGCAAGTGACCGGTCAAGCACCGTGCTAACCGGTTCTGCGCACCATGCCTTCAGTGGCATCCACAGCCCGGTGCGCTCTGTGCAAGCTCCCCACAGTGGCCGTGCTAGAATGGGCATTCAGCCAGGATGGATTGTGCCGGCTCAGCGTTCCTCGTCTCCGGTGTGTCTCTTCGGCCCAGGTTATCCTGTGCCAGCTCTACGCACGGTGTCCCCGGTTCGCCAGCACAGCCCAGTGCGGCCTGTTCCAGCTCCCCGCACTTGCCGGGCAACAGGGTGTATCCAGCCAGGACGAGTTGTGTCAGCACTGCGCTCCAGACCTTCGGTGTGCCTCCACGGTCCCGTGTGTCCTGCGCTGGCTCTACGCACTATGCCTCCAATGTGCCGTCATAGCCCAGTGCGACCTGTGCCAGCTCTCCACACTCACCGAGCTAAAGTGTGTATCCAGCCGGGATGTGTTGTGGTAGTTCCACTCACTAGGCTGCCAGTACGTCTCTTCAGTCCGGTGAGACCTGTTCCGGCACCACGTACTAAGCCTCCAGCGACGGTCCCCAGTCCAGAGTCTCCAGCGACGGTCCCCAGTCCGGAGCCTGCAGCGACGGTTCCCAGTCCGGATCCTCCGGCGATGATCGGTGGTCTGGTTCCTCCGGTGATGATCTGCGGCCCGGTTCCTCCAGTGAAGGTCCATGCATCAGGGCCGCCACCAAAGTGGAGGGATCTGCGGGCGGAGGGGGGTCTACGTCCCGCACCAGAGCCGCCGCCGTGAAGGGATGCCCACCTGGACCCTCCCCTTTAGAGTCAGGTTTTGCGGCCAGAGTCCGCACTTTTGGGAGGGGGGGTACTGTCACGCCCTGGCCATAGAGAGGTTTTCATTCTCTATTTTGGTTAGGCCAGGGTGTGACTAGGGTGGGCATTCCAGTTTCTTTATTTCTATGTTGGAGTGGTTCCCAATCAGAGGCAGCTGTCTATCGTTGTCTCTGATTGGGGATCATATATACGTTTTTCGTTTGGGTCTGCACCTGACAGAACTGTTTTCGTTTTTTTCTCTTTGTTATTTTGTTCGAGTGTTTTTTGATTAATAAAACATCATGAACACTTACCACGCTGCGTTTTGGTCCATGCATTCCGACAAGAGCCGTGATATATATATATATATATACTGTATATATATATACACATTTTGGGGATAAATATATAAACATAGAGATATATATTATACAACTTTTGACGTTAATGTAATGTCCTTAAATGAGAAAACCACTCTGGAAAAGGGCGGAACAGCTCTTTYGGATGTGAGCATGAAAGAGATTTTAAATTCACTGTCTAGAACCATTTAAAAGTAGAGGAGGATACACGGGTGAAAAAGTCAGACATGACCCCCACCTGTGGCCTCTCTGTTCCCTCTATCCTCACACTGAGTTGTGCAAGGCAGATCAGGTTTCAAGCAACTGGTCAGCACTGCTTGTCTTTGAGTCAACTGATTCTGACAGCAGTGACGAACGATGTCTTAGGCCAACCAGAACACAGTCTGTAAAAGGGAGTATAGACAAACCTCTAGAGACAGTAACTTTTAAGCATCCACGAGACGTGTGTCTCAGAGTTGTGAAGGTTCTGAGTGAAACCAACAATTTTATTTGTTCAGTAAAAGAGAAATCTGGTGTATGTCATTATTGCGGGATTTCTGGTCACTGGCAACGAGAATGTCGGGGGAAAAACGTGATTTTATGAGAAGTGGCCAGTAGAAGAAGGGTCCGTCTAAGGGAAAATGCAATCAAGACAACAGCCCCAATGACACAATACTTGTGCAGAAATTTAAGAAGCTCTCTCCGGCTCAGCAGCAGAGTTTGCTAGATTCTGTAGAGGTAAACTAATAGACTCCCTCTTATGTCCCATCTCAGCTCGTGTACATATGAAATCGGATGGAATATATCGTCATATGTCGTCAGTACGCGTGCAAGAAGATGAGAGCAACAGGATTGGGGGGGAAGAGGAAGACAGATATGAAACAAACCAAACCATTATCAATTTCCATTGGTCCAATGAAGATTGATGCAGGAATCTATAGTTCAGAACCATGCTGTTTGGACTACGAAGGAAAATGAGTGTGGAACTTTGTATATGGAATCACTSTGCTTGACAGGTGTTGCCCCACCTTGCACAAAACAATATTCCATTAGCAAGGACGCTATGAACGCTACTAAAGTAGTGATTAAAGATCTATGGGACATGGGCATAGTTGAAAAGACCCCATGTAATCCAGCAACTCTGATGTATCCTACAGATACCACATGACTTGAAAACGACTGTTGTGAGTTGTTTTGGATCAGCTCTCTGATGGGTTTATAGAGTCATTCGTTGGAAAACCCGGAGTTTATCTTATACACAGACGGTTCAAGCATTGTGGAGGAGGGTGTGAGGAAGGTAGCATGGGTAGTTACTACAGTGGACAATGTGATACCAGGCACGTTCGATTTCAGAAAAGCAGACGTTCACTTTATGAGTGACACAAKGCTTAACTACTGCATACAACTCTCTAATGGGAATAACCCCCGAGARGGGACAAGACGTAGTGCCAGGACAGTGGGTGATGGTAAAAAAATATGTGACAGACACATTATGGCCAAAGTGGGAAGGTCCTTGTCAAGTTTTGCTCATAATGAGGTAAGCAGTAAAAGTTCAGGGAAAATCACGATGGATACATGTCATTCATTGCAAGGTTGTCCATTTTGATGACAAAGCAGAGCCTGGAGAATAAAGAATTGACTGATTAGCAATTGGGGGCCAATCTCGGGGGAAGAAGCATAGAAGCTTATCAGGTTCTGATCATCTTACTATGTTGTATACCACAGTCGTCATACTAGGGATATCTAGGTGAAATGTCCAACGTTTTCCTGAAAATTGGGACATGCTTACWTAGGGAAATCTATGTGAAATATCAATTTCCCTTGAAACCAGGACATGTTACTTTCACTTTTTTGTTTCCTTCCTTACAGGTTATGAGAATCTATCATCTGAGGCTGCAGCAATATCCCTTGACTGTACCTGAAACGATAAAAGATCACCAGTGAAGTGCAACCAGTGGAACGGAAGAAGAATTCCTCACTACCGGCAGAMTGTCAGAACATAATTKTTAATAGTTATCTATGTGGGACTGATCCCAGTGTGGAAGAGCTGGTCATTTTAAAAGGAATTTGTGAATGACTACCTTGACAATAGGATGATTGAATATTATTGTCTTGCAGACAAGTTAAAGATGTTTTCTTGTGAGTTTCCTCCTAATACAGGATGTGGGTGGTATTTCCATTTCTAACACAGAGATGCATCAGCAGGATGAGGGACACTCGGGCGTTTCTAGCTCTCTCTCTACACTATGCCACGGTAGTCAATCAATGTAGTTGTTGGGTTTGTACTTAGGCACCATTCACATCAAGGGCAGGTATTTCATTAAGGGTTATAACTTTTAAACCAGAGTGAAATGTTGGGTATATGGAGAGATGTTAATTGGTATAAGGTGATTATTGGTACTAATTGGGGTTGAGTATCAACATGCGAGAGTACCTAGTTCTGCAGTACCTTCCTTCATTTGAGATTACCAATGCCACTAATCAGCAACCACCTTACCTAGTTATTACACATGCCTCTGTTGGGTGGTTATGTGTTAAAAATTAACAGGCAGTTTACTTTGGGCACGYCAGTCAGGCGGAAATTCAGGAAACTAGAGATGGGTGTCAGTGGTGTTCACGAGAATGTGGTGGGGATCATAAGGGTCTTCATCATCACACCAAGCCTCATGATTGTGGTCAATGTGCCCGTGGTAACTGTCCTCTGTACTGTAATGAACCATCACAACTGGTAATACCTCTTTTATATAACTTTGTGTGAAATCTATTTCTTATGGCAACGGCAAGTACAATATGCCCTTTGTTTTATAGAAATGCAAGGTGTTTAATTAATACACAGAAATTATTTGATATTGAGATTTAAAAAAAGGCTGTATTGGGCCTTTAAGCATTTTTCCATCGTGGACTCTGATACCGTATGGAAATGTGGGAGAGAAGAGGAAGGTATGAAAATGTAGCACAGACACTACATCATCACCGTACTTCTACCAGTAACATTATCATGATTTCTAAAATGTAGGCTTTTGCCTAGCTAGCTAGTTAGTTATGTTATCCACTGCTAATAACAACAACAATAATAATAACAATAATAGTGCTTACTTGCTAACACAAATACCACATATGAAATGGGTTAGCTAGCTAGTTATCATCTAGCTAGTTAAACTAATATTAGCTAGCTGTCACGTTCGTCGTAACATTGAAGAGAGGAGGACCAAGGCGCAGCGTGAAAATGAATACATATTTAATAAACAAAGACGAAGAACACTTGACAAACTATACAAAACAACAAACGAACGTGAAGCTATATAACAAATAGTGCAGACACTAAACACTACACATAGACAATCACCCACGAACTACCTAATGAATATGGCTGCCTAAATATGGTTCCCAATCAGAGACAACGATAGACAGCTGTCTCTAATTGAGAACCAATCTAGGCAACCATAGACATACATACACCTAGACTGAACACTGCCCCATAAACATACAAAAACCCATAGACAAYACAAAACACATACATCCCCCATGTCACACCCTGACCTAACTAAAATAATAAAGAAAACAAAGATAACTAAGGCCAGGGTGTGACACTAGCTAAMGTTAGCTAGTATTCTAACACTGATGTTAGTGTGCTGACAAAGGATGTTACCTAGCTAAATTACCAGCTACCTAGCTAGAGACTGTAGCTAAGTTAGCAAAAGTTAGTGTGCTAATCAAAGAAGCTAAACAAATGACATGCAAACTCTGTCATGTTGATGTGAGCTAGATTCCTAAAACGTTTTCTATCTAGCGAGGCTAACTATCTAGCAAAATGTATGTAGCTAGTTAGCTAGAAAGTTAGCTAGCWACCTTGCATGCTAAATTGTTCAACAGTATTTCTYTATTCTAGTAGATGATTTAGGTTTAGAGCGAGATGGTGGGTTTACTCCACCCCAAATCTGTCCATGTTAAGCAGATCATTCATTATTAAGCAAGTGAGGAGTTTTAGTCAAGGTATAAATTMGTTTTATGTGTCATGGAATCATGTAGTAACCAAAAAAGGGTGGCTACTTTGAAGAATCTCAAATATAACATATATTTTGATTTGTTTAACACTTKTTTGGTTACTACAAGATTCCATATGTGTTATTTCATAGTGTTGATGTCTTCACTATTATTTCACAATGTAGAAAATAGTAAAAATAAAGAAAAATCCTGGAATGAGTAGGTGTGTCCAAACTTTTGACTGCTACTGTAAGTGTGATGCATGTGACATCCTGGCAACTTTGAGAAAAAACACTTTATATCAGAGTTAWCCCTGTTGAAATTCGAGACATCTATGCCTATTCATGAGGCTAGCATAGCATCTCACTCTTCATTGAATACAAYGGTTGACATCAAAACTCCTCATCGAATATTCAGAAAGGTTTTCAAATAACTATATGTATTCACCAATTCAAAGAGAGGAATAGGCGGGAGCTTGACAGCTTTCTGTTCCGCTCTGTGGACAACAAATCCCATTTTTAGGCCTGGGACACAAGCATTTCGTCATTATGTCCAGTATCTTTGGTTTCACCATTTGCTAGCTAGCTAACGTTTCCTAGTTTGGTAGACAGAGGTGCTAGCAAATGTTAGCTTGTACTGAACAAAAATATAAATGCAACATGTAATAATTTMATTGATTTTAGTTACAGTTCATATGAGGMAATCAGTCAATTAAAATGCATTGATTAGGCCCTAATCTATGGATTTCACATTACTGGGAGTACAGATATGCATCTGTTGGTCACAGATACCTTAAAAATAATGGGCCTCACAATGGGCCTCAGGATCTCGACACAGTATTTTTGTGCATTCAAATTGCCATCAATAGAATGCAATTATGTTTGTTGTCTGTWGCTGATGCCTGTCCATACCATAACCCCTCCGCCACCACGGGGCACTCTGTTCACAATATTGACATCAGCAAACCACTCGCCCACACAAAGCCATACACGTGGTCTGCGGTTGTGAGGCCGGTTGGACGTACTGMCACTTTCTCKAAAACAACGTTGGAGGCGGCATTCCTGCACTCAGCATGCAAATTGCACACTCCTTCAAAACTTGAGACATCTGTGGCATTGTGTTGTGTGACAAAACTGCACATTTTGGAGTGGCCTTTTATTGTCCCCAGCACAAGGTGCACCATGCTGTTTATCAGCTACTTGATATGCCACACCTGTCAGGTGGATGGATTATCTTGGCAAAGGAGAAATGCTAACTAACTGGGATGTAAACAAATTTGTGTACAACATTTTAGAGAAATAAGCTTTTTGTGCTTATGGAAAATGTCTGGGATCTTTTATTTCAGCTCATGAAACATGGGACCAACACTGTACATGTGGTGTTCATGTTTTGTATCTAAAAGTGAAACTAATTGCATAGAGAACTTATACTCTCCTCTGTTAACACTTTCATCTTGTCAACAATGGGGTTTTTTCTCGCACAATCTCTTCTGTCTGGCCTTTGCACACCTTTTCCTAGCTAYCTCCATCCTGAYTCTTCACGACACACTCTCACATGATGTCAGTGTCAGCACACATTTCTGGTTACTCCACAAAACAAGTTAGCTTTTGGCTGTCATTATGTGATCATCATAAAATAGATTTTTAGTTCAATCACTTTTTGTTATCTGTATGTACTGYATGTACAACTAAAAAGTACATGCATTTTGTTTTTATAGTTCATTGTTTGTACTAATGGGGATATCAGATTACCTTTGAAATGGTGGCCATTTGTGACCTGAATAATCTCACAGCACTAGACTCCAGTCTGCCATCTCTGATCAGGTCATGCCTCCCACCAGTGCTAACCTGTAGAGATGCAGGGAAAAGGCMCCAGTTCTCCATCCAGTTGACCAGAGGGCATTCATAGGAACCAGTGTAATCCTAATAGCACTATCCCACTGGGCACAGACATAAATTCAATGTCTGTTCCACATTTGTTCAACGTCATTTCCTTGAAATGATGTGGAAACAATGTTGATTCAACCAGTGTGTGATCAGTGGGATGTTTGCTTGCAGCAATATGTGACTCAACTGTAATGCTGTAATGGTCAACAGTGACCTTGGAACAAAGACTCTACTGTAACAAGGCTGGCAATCATCCTAATCTCAAAGAGACTGCCAGGGGGGCCACAAATCCTTAGCATTGTTGTGTTTCTTGTCTAGGTAGCTGTCTGCCATCTCAGCAGCAGCATCCAATACTTAACTCAGTGCCTTCCTTTCCCTTTTYTCTCTTCAGATGTCCCCTCAGGAAGAGGAGACACAGAGATGAGACGTCTTCTAAAGAGACTTCCAACTGTGCAGAGGCCACCATGCTGACCACAGCCAGTACATTCACTGCCGTCACCTTGTGTCACATCACTCCTCAAATGATCCACATTGAGGGACATTAACCCAGTCAAAAAGGGGAGAGAAAAGTCACCAAACGCGGTGTAGGGACGCTGACRCGATGGGCCCTGGCACTTTGACGTGGAGGAAAAGGTCGTTTTGTTAATCTCGAGTCACCACGAGGACAGGTTAGCTCAAAACATCACGGAGAAGCTGAGAGGAGAGACCATATAGAGATAGAGGGGTTCCTTCAAGACGGGGCTTGACGGACAGGCGATCTAAACGTGGCCTTCTGGGAGCTGCGGGCGTAACCCCATCCCACGCTGGGAGGTGTACCTTTAGATCTGATGCCCAGAGTGATGAATGTTTTGATATGCACAGAGTCAAATGAGATCATGTGTGGATGAGGAATTAAAACGAACATGGAGCTGTAAGTTCAGAGGAGTGGAGAGGGGTAAAAGAGAGGCTTCACGTGAAACTGGATTATATTAATTAACTAAGGCTAGTCTCTTATGGGCTGTTTGCCACTGTGTTCTGTCTTCACTATGATGAAGGGGAGGTATTCCAGTGCTTTGGATGGGGTAGAATGAATAGTGCTTAGGGCTTGGAGGGAGTGAGACACTCGAGTTTTAACATAAATCTGGGGTGCAATGGTAAGGGTATGTGTGTGTCCCTGTGTGTGTATGTCAGTGTGTCTGTGTCTGTGTGGGGGTGTAGRTCGGCAGTGGAGCGTCCCAGGGGGGCCATTACCAGGCTCTCTGCTGCCTGGTGACATCCGTTTGGATGGKCGCACCCCGGGCTAGGCTAACCCTCACAGATCCACTCTCTCCTGTAGTCAATAAAAGCCCATCACACATGCAGCCGGATCAGCCTACAAGGGACGGCTTTATTCAGAGGGGAATTTAACATTACGAGCAGGGTGTAAATTAAGACAAATAATAGCTATAATCTCCCATTGCCGGGTTCTCAAGTGTCGTAGTCCCCACTATCTCTGTCTACTGCATGTGAATCAGCGCCGACTGGATTTTATCTCCACACTGAGATTTGGTGTACTGTATGACGTGTCAGCCCTCTCTCTCTGTGCATGTCTCAAACACGTTCCATGTAGCGATGATAGACCCGGATTGCTCCATGGCTCATTTATGGGAATTCGGGGAGAATTGGACCTGAATAAGCTTTTATCTCTCTTGTAGAGGCTCTGTGCAGTGCAGCCATGTTGTCATGTCCACGCACACACACCTTCTTTAGTTACATACCCAGATGGGTTTTCACACCCTGGTTCAGGGGATGACACGTAACTGGTGTGAAGATGTTTTTGTCAGGAAGGGTTTGAGAGGGGACCAATGTTCAAAGCACTTCTCCAAGGGACAAGGGGAAAAGGTTTTGAATAGGTTTCTTAGCTAATTTGATTACGGTAGCTATCCTCACTGTACTAGCCCACGTCAAAACCCAAACATATTTTTGTATATTTCTTCATATTTTTGCTTCTGAGTGATATTAGTAATAATGACTCACAACATGATACCATCATTATCTCATCACATAAAAAAAAGGTTTCTATTAAACTAGGCTTTTGCAATATGCCAGTTAAAGGGTGACTGCCTGACTTGGCCTTGTTTTTCACCACTGCTCATTTTAAGGAAAATTCCTTTAATGAGCATTTTGGTATTTGTTTCATTAGTCCATTGTTCATATAGTCCCAAAATGGTTTGAATATCAGCATTTACGTTTTCTAGATATATATAGTAACTTTCAAAATACAGAAATACAGCCTGTATGATGCATTTTCCATCATATGATGCTGCGTTTTGCATTAGGAAATGCTAGCAGCCTTTAGGAAACGGTAGCGGTCATGACTAAATGGTAAATGAGAGTTGTGTTGGGGGTGTGGTTTGATGTGGGAGTTTCTTGGGTGTGTMTTTAACATTCAATCACAACAAACAAGGGCAGTAGTGAGTACATCTCAAGATGGTCAACTAATTCAGTTATATGTGTAGGCTAAAGCCTGCACGAGCAAGAGGAATACCTATGTAAGAATGCTGTTCATTGACTACAGCTCAGCCTTCAACACCACAGTACCCTCCAAGCTCATCATTAAGCTCGGAGCCCTGGGTCTGAACCCTGCCCTGTGCAACTAGGTCCTGGACTTCCTGACGGGCCGCCCCCAGGTGGTGAACGTAGGCAACAACACCTCCACTTCACTGATCCTCAACACAGGGGCCCCACAAGACTGTGTGGCCACGCACGCCTCCAACTCAATCATCAAGTTTGCAGATGACACAACAGTGGTAGGCCTGAATACCAACAACGGCGAGACAGCCTACAGGGAGGAGGTGAGGCCCCTGACGGAGTGGTGCCAGGAAAATAACTTCTCCCTCAACACCACCAAAACGAAGGAGCTGATCGTGGACTTCAGGAGACAGCAGAGGGAGCTCGCCCCCATCCACATCGACGGGGCCACAGTTGAGAAGGTGAAAAGCGTCAAGTTCCTCGGCGTACACATCACTGATAATCTGAAATTGTCCACCCACACAAACATTGTGGTGAAGAAGGTGCAAAAGCGCCTCTTCAATCTAAGGAGGCTGAAAAAATGTGGCTTGGCCCCGAAGACCCCCAAACTTTTATAGATGCACCTTTGAGAGCATCCTGTCAGACTGTATCACCGCCTAATACGGCAACTGCACCGTCCGCAACAGCAGGGCTCTCCAGAGGGTGGTCAGCCCAACGCAGCACCGGGAGCACACTGCCTGCCCTTCAGGACATCTACAGCACCTGGTATCACAGAAAGCCCAAGATCATCAAGGACCTGAGCCACCCGAGCCACGGCCTGTTCACCCCGCTATCATCCAGAAGGCGAGTTCAGTACAGGTGCATCAAAGCTGGGGATCAAGAGACTGAAAAACAGCCATCACTAGTAGGGCTGTGGCGGTCATTACATTTTGTCAGCCGGTGATTGTCAAGTGAATAACTGGCTGTCTCATGGTAATTGACCGTTAATGAACATAAACACATTTAACATCTCCTGTCTTCCACGCATAGCCTACAAGCAACTGATGAAAACCTTTGGAACATCTACATTTTAAAAAGTCTAATAAATACATGTAATATAGCCTACACCATTACAATACATCCATTATTTATTTTAGACAGGTCTAAAAAAACATGATATGAAGTAAATGTAGTCAATTTCAGAAGAACAGAAAAGCAGGCTCTGAGTTGTCCTTATGTTAGGCCCTGATCTGGCTATGCCATGTGGCTGTGGGCTACACCAGTTCATTTAGCAGACAATATTTGCTTAGAATTCCATGGCATTATTTTATATTATTTTATAGTATGAAGAATACAATCGAATATAGCTGAATAAAATAGAAAGGACATTTTCTCCAAATGATTTGCACTTGTGGCTATTTTGTGTTGAGCGGTTAACAAAGAAAAAGGTCCTCCTATATGCTTAATTTAGAGTTATGTATGCAACTTTAGTTGTGATACAAATGTTGGGCTACATGTTTTGATTTTTAATAGATTGTAAGGCTGCATGGTGCGACTCTAATGATTATTTGAAGAGAGTCGCATTAAAGGTATTTAAGAGTTGCATTAAAGGCATTATATATGCAAGCTGCACACACTTCATCAGTCTCTCATTCCCAATTTGACATGCACTTGATAATGCCTCAAATTTCCCGGTGGCATCCCCTTTATGTGGCCGTCATGCCCCCTAAAAGAATCCATGCCTGTTGCGGCCAGTACCTGTTGTGCCAGTGGCTGAATAAAATAATTATAATTATCTTCTCCTGGTATCATGTTTCAGGAGAAGACCCAGATGCAAACAGTGTCAAAGTAACAAAAGTTTATTACTAGAACAGGGGGCAGGCAAAATGACAGTTCAAGGGCAGGCAGAGGTCAGTAATCCAGATCAAAGTCCATAAGGTACAGAACAGCAGGCAGTCTCGGGGTCAGGGCAGGCAGAGGTCAATAATCCAGGGTGGTGTGACAAGGTACAGAGTGGCAGGCAGGCTCAGGGTCAGGGCAGGAAGAATGGTCAAAACTGGGAAAACTAGACAACAGGAACTAGAAAAAGACAGGAGCAAGGGGAAAAATGCTGGCTTGACAAACAAAATGAACTGGCAACAGACAAACAGAGAACACAGATATAAATACACTGGGGATAATGGGGAAGATGGGTGACACGTGGAGGGTGGTGGAGACAAGCACAAAGACAGGTGAAACAGATCAGGGTGTGACACCCGGCTGCTTGCTCCAAAGCACCTCTCACATGGCTCTCTCAAATATCTCAATTCTTATTAGCCAATGCCTGTCACGTGATCAGGTCCTTCTCACAGGCTACAAGTTAAGACAGACACATTGGGGACGCAGCTGCACATGTCCTTATCGAATTCTAAGGCGCATATTGAAGATGTTGGAAGGATTTTCCACATTTACTATGTCAAACTACTATCCCCCATAGTATAAAAGTTGACCTGTTAGTCTCGGGACAGTTGTGGGATGCGATAGATCTCAAATTAATACAACCACTAACATAAAAAAAATCGCATCTAGAGCTCTGTCAGAGTGAACATCGGGTTCTTGTTCAACTACCTGACCAAGGCCCTTCTCCCCCGATTGCTCAGTTTGGCCGGGTTGCCAGCTCTAGGAAGAGTCTTAGTGGTTTCAAACTGCTGTCATTTAAGAATGATGGAGGTCACTGTGTTCTTGGGGACCTTCAATGCTGCAGAAATGTTTTGGTTTTTGCCTTGACACAATCCTGTCTTGGAGCTCTACAGACAATTCCCTCAACCTCATGGCATGATTTTTGCTCTGACATGCACTGTCAACTGTTGGACCTTATATAGACAGGTGTATGCCTTTCCAAATCATGTCCAAATACTTGAATTTACCATAGATGGACTCCAATCAATTTGCAAAAACATCTCAAGGATGGTCAATGGAAACAGGATGCATCTGAGCTCAATTTTGAGCCTCATAGCAAAGGGTCTGAGTACTTATGTAAATAAGGTGTGTCTGTTTTTATTTTTAATAAACCTGCAAAAATGTCTAAAAACCTGTTTTCGCTTTTTCATTATGGGGTATTGTGTGTAGATTGATGAGGGAAAAAAGGACATTAAGGACATCAACCACCCGAGCCACGGCCTGTTCACCCCGCTACCATCCAGAAGGCGAGGTCCGTACAGCTGCATCAAAGCTGGGACCAAGAGACTGAGAGACTGAAAAACAGCTTCTATCTCAAGGCCATCTGACTGTTAAATAGCCATCGCTAACTGGCTATTTTTTTTTTCTTTTTTTTTTCACCTTTATTTAACCAGGTAGGCTAGTTGAGAACAAGTTCTCATTTGCAACTGCGACCTGGCCAAGATAAAGCATAGCAGTGTGAACAGACAACACAGAGTTACACATGGAGTAAACAATAAACAAGTCAATAACATGGTAGAAAAAAAAGAGAATCTATATACAATGTGTGCAAAAGGCATGAGGTAGGCAATAAATCGAATAATTATAATTTATCAGGATAACACTGGAGTGATTAAAATCATCAGATGATCATGTGCAAGAAGACGATACTGGTGTGCAAAGAGCAGAAAAGTAAATAAATAAAAGCAGTATGGGGGTGAGGTAGGTAAAATTGGGTGGGGTAGTTTACAGATGGACTATGTACAGCTGCAGCGATCGGTTAGCTGCTCGGATAGCAGATTTTTAAAGTTGTTGAGGAGATAAAAGTCTCCAACTTCAGATTTTTGCAATTCGTTCCAGTCGCAGGCAGCAGAGAACTGGAAGGAAAGGCGTCCAAATGAGGTTTTGGGCTTTGGTGATCAGTGAGATACACCTGCTGGAGCGCGTGCTGCGGGGTGGGTGTAGCCATCGTGACCAGTGAACTGAGATAAGGCGCACTTTACCTAGCATAGCCTTGTAGATGACCTGGAGCCAGTGGGTCTGACGACGAACATGTAGCGAGGGCCAGCCGACTAGGGCATACAGGTCGCAGTGGTGGGTCGTATAAGGTGCTTTAGTAACAAAACGAATGGCACTGTGATAAACTGCATCCAGTTGCTGAGTAGAGTATTGGAAGCTATTTTGTAGATGACATCGCCGAAGTCGAGGATCGGTAGGATAGTCAGTTTTACTAGGGTAAGTTTGGCGGCGTGAGTGAAGGAGCTTTGTTGCGGAATAGAAAGCCGATTCTTGATTTGATTTTGGATTGGAGATAGTTTGGATATGAGTCTGGAAGGAGAGTTTGCAGGTCTAGCCAGACACCTAGGTACTTATAGATGTCCACATATTTCTAGGTCGGAAACCGTCCAGGGTGGTGATGCTAGTCGGGGTGCGGGTGCAGGCAGCGAACGGTTGAAAAGCATGCATTTGGTTTTACTAGCGTTTAAGAGCAGTTGGAGGCCCGGAAGGAGTGTTGTATGGCATTGAAGCTCGTTTGGAGGTTAGATAGCACAGTGTCCAAGGAAGGGCCGGAAGTATATAGAATGGTGTCGTCTGCGTAGAGGTGGATCAGGGAATCGCCCGCAGCAAGAGCAACATCATTGATGTATTACAGAGAAAAGAGTCGGCCGAGAATTGAACCCTGTGGTACCCCCATAGAGACTGCCAGAGGACCGGACAACATGCCCTCCGATTTGACACACTGAACTCTGTCTGCAAAGAGTTGGTGAACCAGCAAGGCAGTCATTAGAAAAACCAGGCTACTGAGTCTGCCGATAAGAATATGGTGATTGACAGAGTCGAGAAGCCTTGGCCAGGTCGATGAAGACGGCTGCACAGTAATGTCTTTTATCGATGGCGGTTATGATATCGTTTAGTACCTTGAGCGTGGCTGAGGTGCACCCGTGACCGGCTCGGAAAAACCGGATTGCACAGCGAGGAAGGTACGGTGGGATTCGAGATGGTCAGTGATCTGTTTGTTGACTTGGCTTTCGAAGACCTTAGATAGGCAGGGCAGGATGGATATAGGTCTGTAACAGTTTGGGTCCAGGTGTCTCCCCTTTTGAAGAGGGGATGACCGCGGCAGGCTTTCCAATCCTTGGGATCTCAGATGATACGAAGGAGAGGTTGAACAGGCGTGTAATAGGGGGTGCGACAATGGCGGCGGACAGTTTTCAGAAATAGGGGGTCCAGATTGTCAAGCCCAGCTGATTTGTATGGGTCCAGGTTTTCCAGCTCTTTCAGAACATCTGCTATCTGGATATGGGTAAAGGAGAAGCTGGGGAGGCTTGGGCGAGTAGCAGCGGGGGGGGCGGGGCTGTTGGCCAAGGTTGGAGTCGCCAGGAGGAAGGCATGGCCAGCCATTGAGAAATGTTTGTTGAAGTTTTCGATTATCACGGACTTATCAGTGGTGACCGTGTTACCTAGCCTCAGTGCAGTGGGCAGCTGGGAGGAGGTGCTCTTGTTTTCCATGGACTATAACCCAGTTACTCAACCCTACATCTTATAGGCTGCTGCCCTATATACATAGACATGGAATCACCGGTCAATTAAATAATGGAACACAAGTCACTTTAATAATGTTTACATACTGCTTTACTCATTTCATATGTATATACTGTATTCTATTCTACAGAATTTTAGTCAAAGCCACTCCAACATTGCTCATCGTAATATTTATATATTTCTTAATTCTATTATTTTACTTTTAGATTTGTGTGTATTGTTAGATATCACTGCACTGCTTGAGCTAGGAACACAAGCATTTCGCTACACCTGCAATAACATCTGCTAAACGTGTACGCGAATCGCGAAAACGTGATTTGAGTTTGATTTACCTAGCTAGCATAGCTTGGTGATAGCTTTAGCTGGCTGTCCTATCGAACTCATATTTCCCTGTCAAATCCGTTATGGCAAGATAGCAAGAGCCAGTGTCTACACCTTGCTACGAAAGTATCTTGCAACTTAGTTTTAACGTTTCATCATGTMATGTAAATAAATGTTACAGTGGAAACGGTATCAACTGAGATTTGAAGGCCGGGTCTTGMGTCAGCTCAGCTGTGCTACAACACAATATTCTATAACTGGCTAGTTTTGTCTTGTCTCTCCTTATGTGTGTAGATACATCAACAAGAAAAATGTATGGATGTATTTGTGTTACAAAAACGAAAACAATTCTGCTGTAAATATCCTATTGATGTGCTCATAAAGACAGTATGCCTATACTTTATCTAACAAATCAAGTCTCCGGTGGGTGATGAAGTCCCTTCCATGAAGTCCCTTCCATCTATGTGTTAGAGGTAACGGACATGTGCAGTCAGGTGCCAGGAGGGAKGATATGACATAGTTTGCCTCATTTGTCCAACAGTCAGAGTTCAATAACTCCAGGCAGGTGTGAGATGCAGGAGGATGGCACGCTCTCATACTGAGTAGCCTACAGAGTAATATGAGAAGAGTGCAATTGCTGAAGAGAAGAGTGCAATTTGACCATGCTGGTCATTTATGAACATTTGAACATCTTGGCCATGTTCTGTTATAATCTCCACCCGGCACAGTAGAGGTCTGGCCACCCCTCATAGCCTGGTTCCTCTCTAGGTTTCTTCCTAGGGTTTGGCCTTTCTACGGAGTTTTTCCTAGCGTGCTTCTACACCTGCATTGCTTGCTGTTTGGGGTTTTAGGCTGGGTTTCTGTACAGCACTTCGAGATATTAGCTGATGTACGAAGGGCTATATAAAATAAACTTGATTTGATTTGATTTGAACCTATGTAGATATTCTAAACAAAGTGTTTTGATCACTTTCAAGTGTAACAGTTCCATGTAGAATAAACCGTCTTTCACATAATACTGTAGAAGCAGTGTTCTACTAATAAAGCAATGTGCAAATATTACACTTGTCATTCATCTTTTATAGAACTTTTTCCAGGTCATGACACACTGACGTCACACACAGGTGCACGCAACTCTTGGCGGCAGTGAGAAAGCCATCGCCATCTGCGTCCATTCACCATAGCCTAGATTTACTTTTTTTGGGGGGGGGGTTCTCGTATGCTTACAATGATGTTTTGACTCTTGCTTGAACATTCACTAAGATTATATTTGGTTGTGATCTTTGCAAAATAACTATTTTGGGTGCAGCAGTTGTTAGCTAGAATGCTGACGCTCATTGATATAAGCTGTGAAAAAGCTTGCCAAATAGCCATTTTACTGGGTGAAGGTGAAGTGTTTTTTAAACATAATACAGTTGAATACCGATGATAACACAAATATTATATTAAACAGGGCATTAATACGAGCCTTAAAATCCAATTATAATCCAAAAGTAGTGTGAAATGCACTCATAAGCAACATGTAAATTAAGGCTTTTTTTGCTGGCGTTCTATAAGAACTCCCCCTTGTTCTGCCACCAACTTGCGTGCATCGACCTCTTGTGGCAATGTTTGTAAACCCAGAAAGGGGTCTATTGTCATTCACAGCTGATATAGATACTGTACCTATCAACATTTTGTCTGGTGGTGCTTGGGCTACCTTGCCAAACATGTCAGTCGTCATACCTTCCTGTGTTGTGTCCCATATTGATTGTGGCATCATTATTTGGGGCTCCCGAGTGGTGCAGTGGTCTAAGACACTGCATCTCAGCCAGTACCTGGTTCGAATCCAGGCTGCTTCACACCTGGCTGTGATTGGGAGTCCCATAGGGCGGCGCACAACTAGCCCAGCATCGTCCGGGGTAGGCTGTCATTGTAAATAAGAACTTGTTCTTAACTGACTTGCCCCTTTAAATAAAAAAATCTATATATTTCACAGAGTCAAATGTATGTACAGTACATGCAAATGTATTTGGTGAATACAGATTATTCTGATTATGATATTAATACACACTATGTCCTTCCTTATTAGTAATCACCTTTTGTCCCTTCTGAGGTGTTTGACAGTGCCAGTAGATCAGCTCCAGGCCCCTCTCGTCACAGATACTGGTCATGAAGGAGCCTGACTTGCAAATCCGACCAAGCTCCTATCACAGAGAAAGAGAGGGAGAGAGAGAAAGACAGTCACCATACGGTCATGGAAGCGAACAGTAAATGCACAGTTGAACATAATCAATCAGAGGTTATGATTCACAGCTAATTCACAAGGGACATGTGCCAGCTTGGCACAGACTGTTTGACATTGCTAATCCTGGCCCAGGAGTAGTCCATTGTGGCACCATGGATGGAGGGCACCTCCTCACAACATACAATACACAAACACACACAGCAATGATCACATTATCAATGGTGGTTATGTCCTTCATTACTCTGGAACCGGACTGGTGTCTAGCCACTGCTTCCTTATCTGGTGATCTGTCATCATTCTTTTTGGCCTAGAAAATACACAATCATTTTGTTGCTTGTTGGCGTCTTTTTGGGGGGGTTAGCTGAAGCCCTCAAATGCTAGATCGATAGGTTGCTTAATTATTTAGCAGGGATGGTGGGGTCGTCACTAGTTACCACAGCCACGAAGTTATAAACCCTAACTATTTCTTCAATTTATCTTCTTAAAGTCTGATTTTAATCCTAACCTTACCCCTAACCGTAACCTTAAACCTRACCTTACCCCTAACCTCACACTGCTAACCTTATGCCTAACCATAACCTTAAATGAAGACCAAAAAGCAAATGTATGTGTTCATGAATTGTTACGATATAGCAAWWAWWWWTTATAATATTTTACAATATTTACTTTGTGGCTGTGCTATCTAGTTGAAACCCTTAAAGTGGCTAGGCAGTTCAAGTTGAAACATTATTGAAAGCATGGTGGCAACATGCAATTAGGTTAGTATTGTGGAGTAACTACAATGTTGTTGATCCATCCTCAGTTTTTCTTCTATCACAGCCATTAAACTCTGTTTCCTTCCTCTCCGGTAACTGAGTTGGGAAGGACGCCTGTACCTTTGTAGTGACTGGGTATTTTGATACATCATCCAAAGTGTAATTAATAACTTCACCATGCTAAAAGGGATATTCAGTGACAGATTTTTTTTTACCAATCTACCAATAGGTCCCCTTCCTTGCGAGGCATTGGAAAACCTTATTGGTCTTAGTGGTTGAATCTGTGTTTGAAACTCACTGCTCAGCTGAAGGACCTTACAGATAATTGTATGTGTGGGGTACAGAGATGAGGTAGTCATTCAAAAATCATGTTAATCATATCCATGTAACTTATTACGTGACTTGTTAAGCCCATTTTTACTCCTTAACTTATTTAGACCTGCCATATAAAAGGGGTTGAATACTTATTGACTTGAGACATTTCAGTTTTTAATTTTGTATTAATTTGTAAACATTTCTATAAACATAATTACACTTTATGGGGTATTATGGAATATTGTGTGCTAGGGCTGGGCGATATGGCCAAAATATCATATCAAGCAATTACAACAAAAAAATTGACGGTATGACAGTATTTGACAGTATTTTATGTTTTTGAAGGTCAAAATTAGCTTCATAAATAGTGTGTGACCCTAGGGTGACAACACATACAGTACCAGTCAAAAGTTTGGATACACCTACTCATTTAAGGGTTTGTCTACATTGTAGAATAGTAGTGAAGACATCAAAACTATGAAATAACACACGTGGAATCATGTAGTAACCAAAAAAAGTGTTAAACAAATCAAAATAAATTTGRTATTTTAGATTCTTCAAAGTAGCAACCCTTTGCCTTGATGACCGCTTTGCACACTCTTGGCATTCTCTCAACCAGCTTCATGAGGYAGTAAAAACCCAAACCGGTTCATGTATCAATACCGTTATATTGAAAAATACGGTATACCACACAGCCCTATTGTGTGTAGCCCAGTGACACAAAATCTAAATTGAATACATTTTTAATTCAGGCTGTAACACAACAAAGTGTGGCATAAGTGAATACTTTCTGAAGGCACTGTAGCTATTTCTCTTGTCCAGGTAGGATAGGGCAGTGTGCAGTGCAATGGCGATTTGGTCGTCCGTGGATCTGTTGAAGTGGTATGCAAATTGTAGTGGTCTAGGGTGTCGGTTAAGGTGGAGGTGATATGATCCTTAACTAGCCTCTCAAAGAACGTCATTATGACTAAAGTGTGTGCTACAGGGCGATAGTCATTTAGTTAAGTTACCTTCGCACACAGTCCTCGTGAGCAACGGGGGCCCACGGCGGAGGCTCGATGTTGTATTCCTCGAAGCGGGTGAAGGTTTTTAGCTTGTCCAGGAGCATAGCGACGTGGCTGACTTTCCCATTATAATCCATTATTGTCTGGAGTCCCTGCTACATACGTCTCGTGTCCGAGCAGTTGAAATGTGACTCCACTTTCTCCCTGTACTGTCATTTTTCCTTTTTGATTGCCTTCATAGCTGTCATAGCTGGTCTGTTTGTACACATACATGTTCCCAGTCACATTGCCGAAGTTAAATGCGATGGTTCACACTTTCAGTTTTTCACAAACGCTGCCATCTATCCACSTTTTTTGGTTTGGATAAATTCTAATCATCACAGTGGGAATAGCATCCTTTAAGGACTTCCTGATGAACCGAATCACCAAGTCAGTGTATACGTAGATACTATTCTCAGGGCCGACCCGGAACAATTCCCAGTCCGCGTGATCAAAACAATCTAAAGTATAGATTCCGAATGGTCAGACCAATGTTGAACAGTCCTTACCAGAGCAGAATGGAGGCATGATCTGATTTGCCAAAGGGCGGGCGGGAGAGGGCCTTGTAGCCATCCCGGAAGGGAGAGCAGCAATGATCCAGAGTCTTCGATGTGTGTGTAGCAGAGGAGATTTGTTGATAAACTTTCGGTAGTGTTTTCCTCAGATTTCCTTTATTAAAGTCCCCAGCTACAATAAATGCGGCCTCAGGATATGTGGTTTCTAGTTTGCACAGTCCAGTGTAGTTCCTTGAAAACTGTTGCAGTGTATGGAGGTAATGAGTTTCGGCATTTGATGGTGAGGTATTCCAGATTGGGAGAACAAAAGGACTTGAGTTCCTGTACGTTACCACAATCACATTATGAAACATACCCCTCCACATTTCTTTTTCCTGGAGAGATCTTTTTTCCAGTCCACGCAATGGACGGCGAACCCTGCTGGCTGAATGGACGAGGAAAATATATCTGGAGACAGCCATGATTCTGTAAAACAGAGTATGTTACAGTCCCTGATGTCTCTCTGGAAGGAGATCCTTGCCCTGAACATGTCTACTTTATTGTCCAGGGACTGAATGTTAGTGAGTAATATACTCATAAGCAGTGGATGGTATGCACACATCCTGAGTCTGGCTAGGGCTCCACTTCCGCTTCCTCTTCTCTGGCACTGTAGTTTTAGTTCAAGGCTTGGAATTAATGGAGCAGCATCGGGAAGTTCAAACAGAGGATCCAGGTCAGGGAAATCAGGGAAATTTCTGGTGCGTGACCGCCAATCTAATATCCAAAGTTATTTCCGTCTGTAGGTAATAATACCAGAAGATACGTAGTTAGAGAGAGCAATAGAACATTGTACTGTCTACACTCGGTTTGTTGTTTATATTACATTTTTTTCATTAAATCGATTTTAATCAGAACTAAAGTTCTGTTGCTAAGGATTCCACAACGCAGTTAGTCTTTACAGCTAGGACTGCAAGTTTGTGTTCCATTTTTTTGCGTGGATTCCGCGAGTGCTAGCTGGCTGTACTACAGACACCTGTCATCATCCTGGATATATTAAGGAGATCCTGAGGGAAATCAATGAGTACCAACAGCTTTACACTATGGAGGAACAACATACTCCATCATGGAAAGATCCGACTACCTCACAAAAGAACTTAAACAAAAAAAAAGAAAAACAGATTAATCTACAGACACGGATGATTTAAATACCGTTGAAGTAGAGGCTAGTGCTCTGGCTAGAATCCATGCAACACTGGAAAAGTTGTGTGAGGAGGGAGCAGGGCTGAGAGGGAGTTTGGAGTTCAGCTAGAGTGAAATTCTCACGCTTCAAGGAGAAAACAAGGCACTCACAGCCAAGGTAAAAATCCACGATTCCAACATGGATTGTCTACACAGGGAAAACAGGGTGATGAAGGAGTCGCTACTAGACATACAAAGTCGTAGCATGCATGAAAATATATTTTATTTCTGGGATTCCTGAGGGCGCATCCAATAATCTGAAGGGCGCGATTAGAGAATTCATGCAATCCACCTTGAAACTTCCTATAGAGCCTGTAAACAAGGTGGCTTTCCACCGAGTACACAGACTTGGAGCTCTGAGCGACAATACCAAGGGTCCCCGACCCATCATCAAAAAATTTGAACACTACCAACAAAAGGAGCTGATAAAAAGCAGGGGAAGGGAGCTTGGTCTCAATTACCAATTTCCAAGGGAGATAAACAAACGTCGTAAGAGACTGTATCCGGCACAAAGGCAACAAAGGGAGAAGGGTAAGTGTGCATTTCTCATTGTGGACAAACTCTTTATAGATGGACAGCTATTCCAAGACAGCTCCATAACACGATGGCTGTACTAAATTCTTCAGGGACTTCAGGTTACGAAAAGGAGAAATATCTGAACATTATGAGGTGGATATGAACACACATGTACTCAATTACATGCTCGCTTACACATACGGACTTATACATACACACAAATACCTGATCTCGCTCTCTTCTCTCACTCTCACTCTCTCTCTTTTCTCTTCTCTTCTTTTCCTCTCTCTCTATTGTTGAGAACTGTTTTATAATTTGTGTTTATTGTTTGTCTATCTTTTTTATGAATTTGTCTACAAGTTTATATATGTTTACAACAATTGGGGAATAATAAGATATTGTACAGAATACATTTGTATTGTAGTGAAGCCATCTCTAGAGTAATGCAAGGTCTCTTTCGTGATCATGTATTTCACAATTGCTATGGAAATGCTGGGATGTGTTTTTCAATAATGTTAAAGGTAATTATGATGCAACTATGACAGTGATACGATATGGATTACAATTGTCATCATGAATGTTAATTAAGGCTATATGCAATACATGTTACACACATAGACACTCAACCATGCAAATTGTTGGAGTTATTATTTATTTGGACATCACACATTATAGTCTTACTCTTATACARACTCTCTGTAGATCACATCCAATATCATATACATCAACCTCCTCAGATTTACTGCACACATAATATCTTGTCTCAATTTTCTAACATCTGTGGCATTGGCTCACAGGCAAACAGGCAAGGGAATRAAACAAATATTGCTAGAACTATTTCTTGAATTCTAAATATCAGACATTTGAATGCTCTAGTTTTGACCGTCATAATACCTATGATGGCAGTAACTTTACAAGCACTAATTATGGTCAATTTAGAAAGAGAATAGTATCTAGTTATGGTAAGGGGTGAAATAAGTAAAGCCAGTGATAATTGTAATGGTTTAGCAGATTATAAAAAAGAAGATCAGTCTTTACATGGCTAAAAGAAAAGGAATTTAACATATACTGTTTACAGGAAGCCCTTAGATGAAGTTTCCTGGAAAATGGAATGGGGTGGTGAAATAATTTTCTGTCATGGGCAAAGGAACTCAAAAGGTGTGATGATATTAACTAACAAATATTTTGATCTGAATGTGCAAATAGTCAGGAATGATTCGCAAGGAAGGTGGATCCTTTTAAATATGAAAGTGGACGAAAAAGAGATTTGGCTCATTAATCTATATGCTCCACATCAGGATGACCCATACTTCTTCGAAAACATTTATAACAAGTTATTGAACTTACAGGCAACAAATGATCAAATCATTATGGTAGGAGACTATAATACAGTGTTAAGTACCTCAATGGAACGTAAAGATAATCACTCTACAAACTTTCATCACCGTGCCCTTAAGGAAATCACAAATATTATGGACACATTGGAAATAGTGGATATTCGGAGACTAAAAAACCCAGACCTAGTGAGGTATACACGGAGGAGACTTAATCAAGCTAGTCATCTTGACTACTTTCTTGCCTCTTTCTCTCCTGCATCAAAGGTTAAAAAAGTTTTAATAGGAGACGTGATCGGATCATCATCTAATTGGCATTCACATAACTCTTATAGATTTTCCACATGGACGGGGATATTGGAAATGTAATCAAAGTTTACTGGAGGACAACTTATTTTTAACTAAGACAAAATAATTTATAACTGAATTTTTCCAGTAAAATATAGGTTCAGCAAATCCCCTTATTGTTTGGGATACCTTTAAATGTACCTTCARAGGTCATTCAATTCAATATTCATCAATAATAAAAAGGCACTTTCTGGCTAAAGAGACGACTAACAAGGGAAATCTAATAGTACAGGTAGATAGTAATAAAAACGATACTACAGAGATACAAAATAAGTTAGAGGAAAGACAAAAAGAACTTGAGGAACTTATTCAAGAACGATCTCATGTAATCTATTACAAATATAAAGCAAACTGGAAGGAATATGGAGAATAATGTACAAAATTCTTCCTGAATCTCCAGTACAGGAACGCTAACAAAAATAATTTGCAGAAACTCGTTACTGAAGGAGTCATCTATGATTCTCCAAATTATATTTTAAAAGAGGAAGCTAATTATTTTAGGCAGATGTTCTCATTTCTGTCTCATTCTCTCCCACTGAATGAAGATTACGGTCAGGAATTCTTTCCAAATAATAAAAAAGTGGAAAATGTACAAATGTATAGAAAGATCAGTACAAATGCCAAATTACGGAGGAATAACTTTTTGAAGCTATTAAGTCCTTGTCACGCCCTGGCCTTAGTATTATTTGTTTTCTTTATTATTTTAGTTAGGTCAGGGTGTGACATGGGGTATGTGTGTGTTTTGGGTGATTATATGGTATAGGGGGTGTTGGTTGTAGTGTATGGGTTTGTGTTGAGTGTATGTGTCTAGGTATGTCTATGGTTGAGTGTAGGTGTTTAGGAAAGTCTATGGTTGCCTGATTTGGTTCTCAATCAGAGACAGCTGGTTATTGTTGTCTCTGATTGGGAGCCATATTTAAGGTAGCCATAGGCTTTAGGTGTTTGTGGGTAAKTGTCTATGTTGAACGTAAGTAGCTTGTGTGTGCACTTTYGTTTGTAGCTTCACGGTTGTTTTGTATAGTTTGTATAAGTGTTTCGTTTCGTGTTCATCTTCGTCGTTCTAATAAAAGAAGATGTATTCATATCCCGCTGCGCCTTGGTCCGTCTCTCCTCCACACGATCGTGACAGTCCTTTCAGTCTGGAAAAACCCCAGGGCTTGACGCCATACCGGTAGAGGTATATCAAGCCTTTTTTGATATACTAAAAGCTACATTGTTAGATTGTTTTAACTACTCCTATAGAAATGGTAGTCTGTTAGGTACACAGCTGGAAGGTCTGATTTCTCTATTATTAAAACAAGACCCAGATGGCAAATATAAAGACCCAGTCTATCTAAAAAACTGGAGGCCCTTTACACTTACATTTTGGGATGCAAAATACTAGCAAAATGCATAGCACTCAGAATTAAATTGTTTTTTACCGRGTATTGTTCATCCAGATCAGACAGATTTTTTACATGGACGATACATTGGAGATAATATACGACAACTACTAGAAATAATAGAACATCATTCAACATCTAAGAAGCCAGGCCTGGTATTTATAGCAGATTAGGAAGGTTTTTGATAAAGTAAGACTGGATTTTATTTATAAATGCCTGGATTTTTTTCMAATTTCGGTAATTCTCTTATAAAATGGGTAAAAATAATGTATAGCAACCCCAGGTGTAAAATAGTAAATAACGGCTACTTCTCAGAGAGTTTTGAATTGTCAAGAGGAGTTAAACAAGAGTGTCCGCTGTCACCATATCTATTCGTTATGGCCATCGAAATGCTAGCTATTAAAAACAAAGGTGTCCATGTCTGCCGATGACTCAAGTTTTATATTAAGTCTGCAAGCTAGATCCCTGCAATGTCTCATTGAAGATCTAGATAACGTGTCTGTACTCTCTGGACTAAACCTAATTATGATAAGTGTACAATATTATGTATTGGATCTTTAAAAAACTTTTACATTACCCTGCAGTTTACCTATAAGATGGGCTGATGGTGAAGTAGACATACTTGGTATTCATATGACAAAATATAGAAATAAGCTCTCCATAATGAATTTCAATAGAAAACTTGTAAAAATAGACAAGATACTGCAACCATGGMGAGGTAAATACCTGTCTATTTAAGGAAAAATTGCCCTAATTAACTCCTTAGTCATATCTCAGTTTACTCACTTACTTATGGCGCTGCCTACTCCTGATTCATTTTTCAAATAATTTGAGCAACAAATATTTCGCTTTATCTGGGACGCTAAACCAGACAAAATAATATGTGCCTATCTATATAATGAATATGAATTGGGTGGGTTGAGATTATTAAATATAAAAACACTAATCCTCTCTCTAAAAGCTTCACTTATTCAAAAGTTATAATTGAACCCCAAATGGTTCTCAAGTAGATTAATAAGAAAAGCTCATCCAATTTAAAAATTGCCTTTTTGCCTTTGTGCAGATTGCCATGTCTCATTTTTGATTAATTGAATATACTTTTTTCTCTCTTTTTCAAACAAGCATTGCAGAGCTGGCTACAATTTCAATTTCATCTCCYTGAAGAGATAGGACAAATATTACAACAAATATTATGGCTGAACTCAAATGTGCTGGTTGATAAAATACCTGCATTTTTGGGAAAGATGTTTGAAAAGGGTATTTTGTTCTTAAATTATATTGTAAATTGGAATGGTAGTGTTATGTCCTTCATGGAGTTATCAGACTTGTCAGACTTGTATGGGAAGGTCTGCTCAATCCAAGAGTACAACCAATTGATTACAGCATTACCCCAAAAATGGAGGAGGCAGGTGGCAGCGGAAGGAGGTAGGGAACTGGTCTGTCTGCCCAATATAAAGGATCAAATCTGGCGGAGGAATAAAAAGAGCATAAATAGGGAAGTATAACCAGTTTCATTTGAGGACCAGGATGTTGACAACTGTGCCATATAGATTGCAAAATAGTTGGGAAAAKATTTTTTGATGTTCCGATTCCATGGTACAGGGTGTATGAGTTGATATATAAAACAACACAAGATTCAAGACTTSGTGCTTTTCAGCTAAAATTATTATATAGAATTCTTGCCACCAACAAAATGTTGAATATTTGGGGCATAAAATCAACGAAGCTTTGCAGAATTTGTTGTGAGGATACAGAATCAATAGACCATTTATTTTGGTATTGCCCTCAGGTAGCCTGTTTCTGGTCTCAGGTTCAGGAATGGCTGAAAATGCATAGCATTGATCTAAAATTGACCCTAGAAATAGTACTGTTAGGAGATCTGGAGAGACCGGGTCAGTCAATTACTAATAAACTAATAGTCTTAGTAAAAGTATTCATCTTCAACTCGCGATCTGTGGATTCTATTCGATTAGACAGATTGAAATTGTACGTTAAACATCACAGCATAGTTGAAAGATATGTGTTGTGTAGAAACCCGAAGTGGGTGGCCAGCAGAGATACATGGGATGGACTGAGGGAAGTGGGAGTGGAGTTGTTGTGCGGGAGATGGTCAAAGATAAAAGTGTTTTTTTAAGTAAAAATAAAACATAATAAAAAGTAAGTTTGAATGACGCTGTTTTTACAACTAATGCCGGTTTTCCTGAGGCTGAGGCTGATGCCGTGCAGGTGTTTGTACACGTGCATATACATACACACACTCTCATTCAAATAAATGCATACAGGAACACACACATACATGTAATAGTGCCAGACATGCACACAAACAGATACAGTTGCCATTTTTTTTTCTTGGGGGGGGGCTGTGGGAGGGGTCTCGAATGGTTGAGGGACAGCTATTGGGGAACTGTGGGGGGCATTGAACCTGGATGCTTCTGTGTGTCGCTTTGAATGGGAGTCTGTTGGATGACTGGTATGATGTAGTTGTTGAGCGGCTTCACTACAAGTATATTGGATGTTTCGGATATTCAAAAAAATATATTAAAAAATAATAATAATAATAATACCAGACACGTTCAAAGAAAATAATGTAAGAAATAACTAAAAAACTAAAAAATAATTCTGCAACGTTGGCTAGGAGCAAGAAACAGGGCGACTATGTCTGTCGGCGCCATCTTGTCTATCAACATCCTGGCAATCTACCCAAGACTGTTGAACAACTTTATGGAAGCCCATTTTCAGTAGATTAGCTATTTCCCCAGCAAGGGCAATTACTATCCACACATGTTTTGTCTGGGGACGTTCCAGTGGGCGAGTTAGTTTTGTGTGAATCGGTGACCCGAGTGGGTGGGGTTTTAGAATGTTCTACCATTCCATTGGGTCTCCTAAGGAGAGGTCTCCACCCAACAGGTGCACTGGGCCATGCAAAGCGAACTTGCCCATTCTTTTCCCAGAAAACATGGYGCCACCACGTGTTAATCAATAGGCAATAGAGGGCCATTTACCTGTTCTGACACACTCAGGCTCCAAACTCTGTTTTGGACGAGACTGACTTTATGACCAAAATGATCCTATTTACAGTTTGTAGTCCATTTTGACACTAGAATGTTTCTGACTCATATCGATGCCAGAGGCCATTTTCAAAGGTATTTGTTTGGTTTTAGGGGCAGTCACTCTTTAAATGAAAAGTTTTTGTTCAGATTCTGTTCTGGATTACATAGTAGCTCATAGGTCTAACATCCCATTTCTTTTGAGTTCTATTGATCATTGGCATGCATGAGAAACCGTTGTCCAAGGCTTTAAATGCTGTGGCTGGTAAAGGGATCTGGAATAAGTTCTTTAGAAGCCCTGGGCTCAGACACAGAGGGAGGGCATGGTGCTTTAACATTCTGACTGCAACACAATTAAGACAGACCGGTAACAGATACTCCCAGTTTAACCACATTACTCTTAAAAAATGTTACACAACGCAGAGACATCCCTGACAGCGAAACATTATCCTCCGAGTTACAATTAATCACCCTCACGTCCTCCTCTTGCATACCATTTACATATCTTAAGAAAGGCAACGATCCGCCATGGGAGAACCACAGGTTAGTTAAGCATGGCACGCAGCAGGAAAGGACTAGAGCAGGGAAAGAGACGCAGCAGATAAAATGAATGAAAATGAATAAATAGGTTGCGTTGTCCCGAACTTCAAAGCTGTTAAACTTTTGTTCTCGTTGTAGAAATGGCACAGTTGTACGAAACTGATTTAACATTTTTTCTGCTGTTGTTACATCTGTTTTTAGTTGAGTGTGTTGGTGTGTTTTTCCCCCCTCCGTTATGTGTCTATTGTTCCCCTTCACCCTCTCATTTATAATCCGGTGGGGAGTTTGGAGATAAAGGACTGGGGTGTGGAGACAGAGTGAGCGGTCACATTCTGTGATGCTATCTGCTTCCCACAACGCACTGCAAGTGGATGCCTGACATGTTCTATACATCTTTCCACTGTAGCACTCATTAAACAAATACCGTTGATATATAGCTCTCAAGAAAAATGTTTTACTTCTGTGTTCCGGATCTGCTCTTTCCTGATCTCTTGGGCCCTTGAAAACACAGACACATTTTTTTGTTGTCTTGCAGTAGTTGTTTTTGTTTGATTCTATTTTCCCTTAGCTGATAGCGCTCTAGGTTGATTGCACCGTGGCCTGTTTCTATGAAGAACCACTAGAACCGTTTGGTTATAAATGACATAGATGTGATTATAGAATACATTATTCTTTGTACTACACCTTTTCTCTATGTTATTGTCAAACTGGTTCAAACCAGTGTGCTACTGCTGAGGAATATTCTCACCCAAAGATTGTGTTGATATGAGTGGGAAAAGAGATACATAAATGTACCTCTGTGTGTGCACAGAATATACAAACGTATGTTGTCTTGCTACTTGAAGCTACGCATCTTAAAGATGAGAGTGTTCTGGTAATGTAATAAAACAAGGTTCTTAGTTTGCACTTCTTGGTAATGCATGTTTGTGTCTTAGAGGCTCTTGCATGGAGATGTCAATACGTGATATTATAGCAATTTCTTGTTATGCCGAATAAGAAATGAGTTTCATGTTCACACACTCTTTTCATTTGTCTAAATGGGCAATTATTTGCATGGCTCTGTATTGAGAGGATTTAATTAAAATTATAATTTCATTTCATGCAATCAATTGATATTCTAATGAAAATGTTGGGAGATGGTCCTAATTTGCCATTTTCAGATTGTTGCCAGAGAGCCCAAGGTTGATTAGTCATATCGGAGWGCAATGAGGGATGATTCAAAAACTGTTCAGTCAATGTGCCACACAAACACAAAAGGCCAAATTAATTGGTGCCTTATAAAAACTGTGTAGAAAGGTGGATATGATCATACAATATTCTCTGTCTCCACAATTAAATGACCAGTGAATATAATAGTTTAATTTAGCTATACTGGAGCACAATCGCTAATTCTTACTAAACAGTCGAACATGTCCTCATTCAGGATGTGAAATCAGGTCTAAAATGTTACGATGAGAATCGAAGACAAAATAACATCCAGAACTCAGATATCCTATGTTTCATCAATACCTTTCCTTACAGATACAGAGGTGAATTAAGTACTTCTACACAAAATGTTTATAGTAAATCAAGTCACCTGATCTAAAGAATACTTCAAAGCATAAAAGCTAGCTTGAGTAAGTGGGTGTTTCTTGCCTTGTGCTCCATACGCATCTGTTAAATGACTTGCTGATCTCATTAAATAAAGCTAATGTACTTGTAAAACAGTCAGCGGGGACAGTACATCATTGCAAGCTTTGGAGAGAAGAGGGGGGAGGGAGAGAGGGAGGGAGAGGGGGAGCAGAGAGGAGTGGAATGGGGTGAGGTGGATGCTGGTCAGTGGAGATGTCTAAGGCCCATAAATCTTGGCCTCTTCCTGCCTAGTTATTGTGTATTTCTTTTGGCCAGAGATTGATTGTAGCAGGGAGAAGATGAATTTGCCCGTAGACCTTCTTTTTTTCTTTTTTTTTCTATCTCCTGATGCTTGGCCAAGGTGATAATGTTCTAGCTTTTTTTTGGTGTGTCCCAGCTCTCGCCCCCCTCCTGTTCTTTTATACTGAGATCATTTGTTTTGGATTAGAAACAGCATGCTGAAACAGAGGGGGTGGGGTTGGGGGGTGGCACACGTAGGGGTCACCGGCAAGGGGCGAGAGCAGGAGGATGTACAGGTGTGTGTCCCAAGTGATATGCAAGAACACAGCTGCCCCCCCGGCCCCCCCCAAAAAAATCCCTCCTCTTCCTCCTCCCACCACCAGTCTTCCGTCTTGTTCTCCATCCCTCATTCCTCTCTCGGAACACCGTTGGCCAGGTTTTATCCTACGGGGGAATGAGAGGGAGACTCGACACAGATGCTTCAACACTGTAGATGCAGACGCATCATAATTGTATGCTGTGCTCAGTGCTCTGTGTCTGGCCACTGTACCTCTGTACCAGTGCCAGGTCTGCTGCTCTGGAGGCCTTAGTCTGAATACTACTTAACCTGTGACATCACTACATGGCCATACAAACACTCTGGGGGGGCATTATCTGGCAAAGTAACAATGTTGATTACGTGAATAAGATTTGAATAATATCTGATTTGCAATTCCTTTCATAATTATTAATCAAAAAATGTAACATAATTATATGTATGAAATAAATGTATTTAGTTATTGAATATGATGTGAAAATAAGACATATTGAATAAGAAAAGAATTTGCATTAATTGCACATTCCTTCAAAGCCTACAAACACACTGGACCACACAACAGACACATAGACACAAACACTCAGACAAAAAAACTTTGAAAGTCATGCGAGGATCACTTTTTTCCCTTTTTTCTAGCGTTGACCTTTCTGCAACGTTGCCCCGTATTCACTGGTTGTCAGCACATGCTTTGTCCCGGGCCATCCGTCTCTGTCATCCGTCAATCCTACCCCGAATCCCATCCGTCCCATTAGCCTGGGATGAGGAGCATCCCAGCCTGCTAGCCTGCGGGATCATTAGAGCCCCGCCGCTCCCTCCGCCCGGTAACCTGCTCAGTGAGAGGAGAGAGAGGAGTCCAGGTGGCCTGTTGTTATTTATAACAAAGGAAACAACACAGCAGAACCGTCTGACATCAGGCCCGTACGGACCGCACCGCCTCGCCAACCGCCAGGACGGGGATCAGGACGAGAGCTGGGGGCGGTGTCATCGCTGAAGGACAGCTAAAAGTGGACCTCCACTCCTATCCCCTCTGCTCCCAACGGTAAGAGACCAGGACTTATTGAACAGAAGTTAGGTTCAACGCCTGGGAAGATTGATTGTTTTAATTGCCAACACTTTGCTTTTTGTAACAACTGAATACTTAATGTCAGGTTTTAAAGGATGTTACGTTGCCTTCCCTCTTTTCCTCCCTCCCTCCATCTCTCTCTTTCTTTCTCTATCTCTGCCTCCCTCCTTATCTCCTTATCTCTCTCCCTCTACAGTTTTTCCTCCCTCTCTCTCTCTAACCACTCACCCCCTCTATCTCTCTTAAAGAGGTAGCTTCTGGGTTTTCGGGCCCACCCTAACATTCTCAGTGTTCTTTTCAGATGTTTCTTCTTGATTCTGATTTGTGAGTGTTGAGAGTAGGGGGCCGGCTTATGGACTGCAGTCCATCCTGACATCTGGATTGTCTCTCTACTGTAGGCATTTGTAAATCCAGCCTGTTAGTGCTTGTCTTTGTGAAATGAGTTGGTAATGGTCTAGTCCTGTCAGCTCCAAAGTTGATATAAACTGAAAAACAGGACTTACGTGACTCTTTCTGCAGCCAGTGATATATTCCCCTTGAGAGAGGTTCTCTGTTAAGTGCCCGATGGAAATAAATGTTGGCATATTTTACACCACTCCCCTCTCTTCATCGTCCTTGTGGTATGAATAAACTATGGTGCCTTCGGAAAGTATTCAGACCCCTTGACTTTTTCCAAAATGTATGAAATAGTTTTTTTCCCCTCATCAGTCTACACACAACAACCCATAATGACAAAGCAAAAACTGGTTTTTGGAAATGTTTGCTAAAAAATAAATAAAATAATGAAATATCACATTTACATAAGTATTCAGACCCTTTACTCACTACTTTGTTGAAGGACCTTTGGCAGCGATTACAGCCTGAAGTCTTATTGGGTATGACGCTACAAGCTTGGCACACCTGTATTTGGGGAGTTTCTCCCATTCTTCTCTGCAAATCCTTTCAAGCTCTGTCAGGTTGAATGGGGAGCGTTGCTGCATAGCTATTTTCAGGTCTCTCCAGAAATGTTCGATCAGGTTCAAGTCCGGGCTTTGGCTGGGCCCCTCAAGGACATTCAGAGACTTGTCCTGAAGCGACTCCTGCGTTGTCTTGGCTGTGTGCTTAGGGTTGTTGTCCTGTTGGAAGGTGAACCTTCGCCCTCTCTCAAGCTCTGGAGCAGTGTAACGGCAGCCTTCCTCCTCTTCACGAGAAGAGAAGGTGTAGCAGGGATCGGACCAACACGCAGCGTAGCCAGTGCTCAACATGTTTAATTACNACGAATAACGTGAACACTTACAACAATACAAAATCCTGACCAAACAGTACCCCCCTCCTGAGGTGCGGACTCCGAACGCACCACCTAAAACTCTAGGGGAGGGTCTGGGTGGGCATCTGTCCTCGGTGGCGGCTCCGGCGCTGGACGAGGATCCCACTCCACCATTGTCTTAGTCCCCCTCCTTAGCGTCCTTTGAGTGGCGACCTTCGCCGCCRACCTTGGCCTAGGAACCTTCACAACGGTCCCCACTAGATTGAGGAAACTCCTCCGGACTGAGGGACAGCTCATGACAGAGAGGTAGCTTAAGACTGGAGGGCAGCTCATGACTGGAGGGCAGCTCATGACTGGAAGGCAGGTCATGACTGGAGGGCGGCTCTGGCAGCTCCTGACTGGCGGGAGGCTCTGGCGGCACCTGACTGACAGACGGCTCTAGCGGCTCCTGACTGACGGACGGCTCTAATGGCTCGGGACAGGCAGGGAGCTCAGATGGCGCTGGGCAGGCAGGCAGCTCAGATGGCGCTGGGCAGGCAGGCAGCTCAGATGGCGCTGGGCAGGCAGGCAGCTCAGATGGCGCTGGGCAGACGGGCAGCTCAGACGGCGCTGGACAGACAGGCAGCTCAGATGGCGCTGGGCAGACGGGCGACTCTGACCTGCTGAGGCGAACAGTAGGCCTGGTGCGTGGTGCCGGAACTGGTGGTACCGGACTGGAGACACGCACCACTAGGCTAGTGCGGGGAGCAGGAACAGGGCACACTGGACTCTCAAGGCGCACTATAGGCCTGGTGCGTGGTGCCGGAACTGGTTGTACCGGGCTGTAGCCACGTACCTCAAGGCTAGTGCGGGGWGAAACAACAGTGCGTACAGGGCTCTGGATACGCACAATAGGCTTGGTGCGTGGTGTTGGCACTGGTGGTACAGGGCTGGTGCCACGCACTACTGGGCGAGTGCGAGGGGCTGCCACAGGAGAGCTGGTGCGTGGGGCTGCCACAGGAGAGCTGGTGCACTGAGCTGACACAGGACGTGCAGGGCTAGGGAGGCGCACAGGAGGCCTGGTGCCTGGTGCTGGCACAGTCTTCACCAGACTGCTAGCACGCACCTCAGGACGAGTATGGAGAGCTGACTCCGGTGACATCAAGTCCCCMACACGCTCCGTCGGGCGGATGTCGTGCCTCAAACACCAACACAACACCTCCTTCATAACTCTCTCCTCCAATTTCCCCATTAGATCCTTCACAGTCTCTACTTCGCTCACCTCCAATACCGCCCTGACCGGCTCTGGTTCCATCCTTGGCTCCTTACGGTAAGCAGGGGGAGTTGGCTCAAGTCTCCTACTTGACCCAGCTATACTCCCCGTGTGCCTCCCCCAAGACATTTTTGGGGGAGCCTCCCGGGCTTCCAGCAGCTCTGCCGTGCTAGCACCTCATAATGCCGCCTCTCCGCTTTTGCTGCCTCCAGCTCTGCTTTGGGGCGGCGATATTCCTCTGGCTCTGCCCAGGGTCCTTTACCGTCCAGCTCGTCCTCCCATGTCCATTCCTGAACTCGCTGCTGCTGCTCGTTGCCACGCTGCTTGGTCCGAGTTTGGTGGGTGGTTCTGTAACGGCAGCCTTCCTCCTCTTCACGAGAAGAGAAGGTGTAGCAGGGATCGGACCAACACGCAGCGTAGCCAGTCCTCAACATGTTTAATAAACGAAACTGTGAATACTTACAACAATACAAAAATAACAAACGTGGCAAACCGAAACAGTTATCTGGTGCAGAGAAAACACAAAGACAGGAAACCATCACCCACAAAATCCCAACACAAAACAAGCCACCTAAATATGATTCCCAATCAGAGACAACACAAAACACCTGCCTCTGATTGAGAACCATATTAGGCCAAACATAGAAACAGACAAACTAGACACACAACATAGAATGCCCACCCAGCTCACGTCCTGACCAAACACTAAAACAAGTAAAACACACAAGAACTATGGTCAGAACGTGACAAGCAGGTTTACATCAAGGATATCTCTGTACTTTGCTCCGTTCATCTTTGCCTCTATCCTGACTAGTCTCCCAGTCCCTGCCACTGAAAAACATCCCCACAGCATGATGCTGCCACCCCCATGTTTCACAGTAGGGATGGTGCCACATTTTCTCCAGACGTGACGCTTGGCATTCAGGCCAAAGAGCTCAATCTTGGTTTCATCAAACCAGATAATCTTGTTTCTCATGGTCTGTGTCTTTAGGTGCCTTTTGGCAAACTCCAATGGGCATTTTACTGAGGAGTGGCTTCCATCTGGCCACTCTACCATAGAGCTCTGAGACAGGATTGTGTCGAGGCACAGATCTGGGGAAGGGTACCAAAACATTTCTGCAGCACTGAAGGTTCCCAAGAACACAGTGGACTCCATCATTCTTAAATGGAAGAAGTTTGGAACCACCAAGACTCTTCTTAGAGCTGGCCTCCCGGCCAAACTGAGCAATCGGGGGAGAAGGACCTTGGTCAGGGAGGTGACCAAGAATCCGATGGTCACTCTGACAGAGCTCCAGAGTTCCTCTGTGGACATGGGAACACCTTCCAGAAGGACAAGCATCTCTGCAGCMCTCCATCAATCAGGCCTTTATTTAAGGTGTCATGAGTGGTGCAGCAGTCTAAGGGACTGCATCGCAATGCTACAGGTGTCACTACAGACCCTTGTTCGATCCCTGGCTGTATCACAACTGGCCGTCATCGGGAGTCCCATAGGGCGGCGCACAATTGGCCCAGCGTCGTCCGGGATAGGGGAGGGTTTGGCCGAGGTAGGCCGTCATTGTAAATAAGAATTTGTTCTTAACTGACTTGTTTAGTTAAAGGCCACTCCTGAGTAAAAGACACATGATAGCCCGCTTGGAGTTTGCCAAAAGGCACCAACAGACTCTCAGACTGTGATAAATAAGATTCTCTGGTCTGATGAAACCAAGAATGAACTCTTTGGCCTGAATGCCAAGTGTCACGTCTGGAGGAAACCTGGCACCATCCCTACGGGGAAGCATGGGGGTGGCAGCATGGGGATGTGGGGTGGGGATGTTTTTCAGCAGCAGGGACTGGGAGACTAGTCAGGATCAAGGGAAAGATGAACGGAGCAAAGTACAGAAAGATCCTTGATGAAAACCGGCTCCAGAGCGCTGTGTTCTACATTCCGGCGCCAACAGAGATGGCCGCCTCGCTTTGCGTTCCTAGGAAACTATTCACTATTATGTTTTTTATGTGTTATTTCTTACATTGGTACCCCAGGTAATCTTAGGTTTCATTACATACAGTCAGGAGAAACTACTGAATATAAGAGCAACGTCAACTCCATCATCATTACGACCAGGACTCTCCCGAAGYGGATCCTGTGTTTTGCCTTCCACCCAGTACAATGGATCGGATCCCAGCCGGCGACCCTAAACAACGAYGCCGTAAAAGGGGCAAACGAAGCGGTCTTCTGGTCAGGCTCCGGAGATGGGCACATCACGCTCCACTCCCTAGCATACTACTCGCCAATGTCCAGTCTCTTGACAACAAGGTTGATGAAATCGAGCAAGGGTAGCATTCCAGAGAGACATCAGAGACTGTAACGTTCTTTGTTTTCACGGAAACATGGCTCACTCGAGAGACGCTAACGGAGTCGGTGCAGCCAGCTGGTTTCGTCACGCATCGCGCCGACAGAAACAAGCATCTTTCTGGTAAGAAGAGGAGCGGGGGGTTATGCCTTATGATTAACGAGACGCGGTGTGATCATAACAACATACAGGAACTCAAGTCATTCTGTTCACCTGACTTAGAATTCCTCACAATCAAATGTCGACCGCATTATCTACCAAGGGAATTCTCTTCGATTATAATCACAGCCGTATATATTCCCCCCCAAGCAGACACATCGATGGCCCTGAACAAACTTTATCTGACTCTATGTAAACTGGAARCCACACATCCTGAGGCTGCATTCATTGTAGCAGGGGATTTTAACAAGGCTAATCTGAAAACAAAACTCCCTAAATTCTATCAGCATATCGATTGTGCTACCAGGGCTGGTAAATCCCTGGATCACTGTTATTCTAACTTCCGCAACGCATATAAGGCCCTCCCCCGCCCTCCTTTCGGAAAAGCTGACCACGACTCCATTTTGTTGCTTCCAGCCTACAAACAGAAACTAAAACAAGAAGCTCCCGCGCTCAGGTCTGTTCAACGCTGGTCCGACCAATCTGATTCCACGCTTCAAGACTGCTTCGATCACGTGGATTGGGATATGTTCCGCATTGCGTCCAACAACAACATTGACGAATACRCTGATTCGGTGAGCGAGTTCATTAGAAAGTGCATCGACGACGTTATACCCACAGCAACGATTAAAACATTCCCAAACCAGAAACCGTGGATTGATGGCAGCATTCGGGCGAAACTGAAAGCGCGAACCACTGCTTTTACCACTGCTTTTAACCAGGGCAAGGTGACCGGAAACATTACCGAATACAAACAGTGTAGCTATTCCCTCCGCAAGGCAATCAAACAAGCTAAGTCCCAGTATAGAGACAAAGTAGAGTCGCAATTCAACAGCTCAGACACAAGAGGTATGTGGCTTGGTCTACAGTCAATCACGGATTACTAAAAGAAAACCAGCCCCGTCGCGAACCAGGATGTCTTGCTCCCAGACAGACTAAATAACTTTTTTGCTCGCTTTGAGGACAATACAGTGCCACTGACACGGCCCGCTACCAAAACCTGCGGGCTCTCCTTCACTGCAGCCGAGGTGACGGCATTCCCAGCCGTGTCCTCAGAGCATGCGCAGACCAGCTGGCTGGTGTGTTTACGGACATATTCAATCAATCCTTATCCCAGTCTGCTGTTCCCACATGCTTCAAGAGGGCCACCATTGTTCCTGTTCACAAGAAAGGTAACTGAGCTAAACGGCTACCGCCCCGTAGCACTCACTTCCGTCATCATGAAGTGCTTTGAGAGACTAGTCAAGGACCATATCACCTCCACCCTACCTGACACCCTAGACCCACTCCAATTTGCTTACCGACCCAATAGGTCCACAGACGACGYAATCGCAACCACACTGCACACTGCCCTAACCCATCTGGACAAGAGGAATACCTATGTGAGAATGCTGTTCATCGACTACAGCTCAGCATTTAACACCATAGTACCCTCCAAACTCGTCATCAAGCTCAAGACCCTGTGTCTCGACCCCGCCCTGTGCAACTGGGTMCTGGACTTCCTGACGGGCCGCCCCCAGGTGGTGAGGGTAGGTAACAACATCTCCACCATGTTGATCCTCAACACTGGGGCCCCACAAGGGTGCGTTCTGAGCCCTCTCCTGTACTCCCTGTTCACCCACGACTGCGTGGCCATGCACGCCTCCAACTCAATCATCAAGTTTGCGGACGACACTACAGTGGTAGGCTTGATTACCAACAACGACGAGACGGCCTACAGGGAGGAGGTGAGGGCCCTCGGAGTGTGGTGTCAGGAAAATAACCTCACACTCAACGTCAACAAAACAAAGGAGATGATTGTGGACTTCAGGAAACAGCAGAGGGAGCACCCCCCTATCCACATCGACGGGCCAGTAGTGGAGAGGGTAGTAAGTTTTAAGTTCCTCGGCGTACACATCACGGACAAACTGAATTGGTCCACCCACACAGACAGCGTTGTGAAGAAGGCGCAGCAGCGCCTCTTCAACCTCAGGAGGCTGAAGAAATTCGGCTTGTCAGCAAAAGCACTCACAAACCTCTACAGATGCACAATCGAGAGCATCCTGTCGGGCTGTATCACCGCCTGGTACGGCAACTGCTCYGCCCACAACCGTAAGGCTCTCCAGAGGGTAGGGAGGTCTGCACAACGCATCACCGGGGGCAAACTACCTGCCCTCCAGGACACCTACACCACCCGATGTCACAGGAAGGCCATAAAGATCATCAAGGACAACAACCACCCGAGCCACTGCCTGTTCACCCCGCTATCATCCAGAAGGCGAGGTCAGTACAGGTGCATCAAAACAGGGACCGAGAGACTGAAAAACAGCTTCTATCTCAAGGCCATCAGACTGTTAAACAGCCACCACTAACATTTAGTGGCTGCTGCCAACATACTGACTCAACTCCAGCCACTTTAATAATGGGAATTGATGGAAATGTATGTAAAAATGTATCACTAGCCACTTTAAACAATGCCACTTAATATAATGTTTACACACCATACATTACTCATCTCATATGTATATGTATATACTGTACTCTATATCATCTACTGCATCTTGCCATCTTTATGTAATACATGTATCACTAGCCACTTTAAACTATGCCACTTTATGTTTATATACCCTACATTACTCATCTCATATGTATACTGTACTCTATACCATCTACTGCATCTTGCCTATGCCGTTCTGTACCATCACTCATTCATATGTCTTTATGTACATATTCTTTATCCCTTTGCACTTGTGTGTATAAGGTAGTAGTTGTGTAATTGTTAGGTTAGATTACTCGTTGGTTATTACTGCATTGTCGGACCTAGAAGCACAAGCATTTTGCTACACTCGCATTAAAATCTGCTAACCATGTGTATGTGACGAATAAAATTTTATTTGATTTTGAAGAAAAAAAAAGGACCTCAGACTGGGGCAAAGGTTCACCTTCCAACAGGACAACGACCCTAAGCACACAGCCAAGACGAAGCAGGATTGGCTTCGTGACAAGTCTCTGAATGTCCTTGAGTGGCCCAGACAGAGCCCGGACTTGAACCCAATCGAACATCTCTGTAGAGACCTGAAAATAGCTGTGCTGCAACATTCCCTGTTCAACCTGACAGAGCTTGAGAGGATCTGCAGAGAAGAATGGGAGAAACTCCCCAAATACAGATGTGCCAAGCTTGTAGCGTCATACCCAAGAAGACTCGGAGCTGTAATCGCTGTCAAATTAGCTTCAACAAATTACTGAGTAAAGCGTCTGAATACTTATGTTAATGTTTTTTATGTTTAATACATTTGCCCCCCAAAAAATTAAACAGTTTTGCTTTGTCATTATGGGGTACTGTGTGTGGATTGATGAGGGGAGAAAGCAATTTAATACATTTTAGCATACGGCTGTAGCGTAAGAAAATGTGGAGAATGTCAAGGGGTCTGAATAATTTCCGAATGCACTGTATATGATATGGTTTTCTAATTGTTGAGCTTGTTTGATAACCCAGTGTCCCTGTCTCTTGTGCCCATGTTTAAACTCCACCAAAACTCAGCAGGACAGGATAATATGAGAAAGGTGAGAGTCGGAAGAGGAGTTTCCCGGTGATTTCATTTGAAATAAAGCAACACTGCACACACAGTGAATGTGTTTGAAGAACAAAAGAGGTGTAGATTGATTGATCTCTAAATTTGACAAATGGGGCCACTTGAAAATACAGGCAATGACAGGAAAATAGGAAATCTGCTCCTATTCTCTGTGGCTAGTACTGCTGTCTTAGTGACCATATAGAGTGTTTCCTGTAGGCCTGGGGGCTAGGCTGGTAGGGAGGGCTGTATGGAGGAGTGGAGATAGCCACGGTAGGGTAGAGGAGGGGAGGAGAGGGTGGGGATTGTCAAGTCCAGAGGCAGGTGCCTGTGTGCTCCTCCTCACACCCCTCCTCACATCCGTCACTCCGGAGCAAGGGAGCAGACAATTAATCGTGGGGCCGAACGGAGAGGCAGAGCTGGGGAGAGAGAAAGAAGAGAGTGACGATAATAAAGTGGCCCTACCTGGCATTAATCTCCCTCACACTGCAGGCCTGTCAGGGCCAGCCGGCCGGTGACTAATGCCACGCTTTGCATACAGTGGTCACAGACAAGAGCAGCATGCTATGCCATAACATCAGCCGGCGACTCACAAGGCTGATTTTTTGACTAGCGTGGAATCATCTCAGAACACAGAGAAGGACAGGGGAAGAGAGATAGAGAAAGGTAAAGGCTAAAGGAAGAGGGAGAATTCAGCCTGATCGATGGTCGGATTCGGTAACATCTGTTTGTCCTTTCCTTTTCCTAATACGTCAGTCCTCCTGATACTAGTGAACTTTGAGTAACATTGAGAAATTAAACTAAATCCACCTCTCAATACTCCCTATGTAGCTGGACTGGTGCATGCTCTCTCACAGTATTCCTATAATACAAAATATGTACTAGACTACATACACACCACAAAAATAACATGGTAACTATTTTAAAGAGTGGCTGAAATCAGAAATGTGTTTTTCTGCTGATAATTAAGAAAACGAGATTTGAGTTTTGAGGGTGTGGTTCGATGTGGGTGTGTCATGTTCGCTTTATCGTACCCTGGCAGTTACTGTTGCTTGTCCCTCTTGAGTCACGATGGCAAGAACATTTCCTCAAAATAGTCCGAATGAATCTAAGATAAATCAAGTAATCCGTAATGAATTTTGACGTTTGTGTCGAGGAGGTCTTAGTCACGATATATTACATCATGCTAAGGTGTTTGGTGCAGTATTTCTCAAGTAAACACATGTACAGCTATTCAGTGCATTGAAGACAGTATCAAGTCAGCTGCTGGCCCCGCTGAGGGCTGATTTCTGAGAACATGTCTACAACTTCATCATCAGCAAGCTGTCAAACTATTTTAAATCAAGCACAATTAGATTTTATTTGACAAGCTACTACATGCTGTTTATCATTGCCCTAGCTAAGTTCCAACTCTGTGTTTGTCAATAAGGCTAGCTAGTAGTAGCTAGCAGGCCCATTGAGCAGGTAGGTCACGTTAGCTAAATCAGCTTCTCAAGTCACAGGCGAGTGTCGACGTCTGTGTTTCGGTGCCGTATTATTTTTTGAACCTTCTCACAATCTATTACGAGGGTGTGCGTCTGTCTAGCAGTGTTTCATTGCAAATCATGTTACAAAACAGGTCGCGGCGGGACACAAGATGCTCGTGAATGTTGTTTTGAATATTGACAAGTGGCAGTTGGGATGCAAGTGCACATCGCATCGTCTCAATTTTCATTTTGCCCAAAACTTTGGCTGACTTGAGTGATCACTATCAAAAACATCAGCAAGTGGCCACTCCACAAAGGGCTTAGGGTCCAAGTGCTCTTTCAACATAACATTGGCGTCGTGTTGTCTTACGTAAACAAGTTTCGGGCAAAATTAAAATTGAGACAATGCGATGTGCACCTACTCAAGTCCGAAGCGATACGTAATATCTGTCTCACTGTCCGGAGGTTTGCTGCTATGAATGAATAGAGCGCAATCAGCGCAGCTGTTCTCCATGCATGACAATTCTCCCTCGGCGTTACAATCCCGTGTTAGTGGGCAACCCTCATGTAAGTCGTGACGACCTCAGTTACACCAATTTCACAAAATAGAGTTTTGGAATATACTAACCAGATAAGTTGCGCTCAGTTTCCCTTTAAGTGATGTTAGGAGTGAATGGATCACGGTATAGTATTATATACAATTATATCCTGGTATTAGTTAATTAAGCTTAACTTGAAGAACAAAGTCAGCCATTATTTTGTTGTGACACATTCTAAACCTCTGTAAGGTTCTGGATATACCCCTATTGACTTGAACAACTCAACTGTCCAGTCATGGTCTGTTCAAATATAACAGTGGTATGGCATCCCCCTCGGACGTCTGGTTGCCAGGTAAACTAATGAACAGGTCTGAGAGCTGTGTTAACCAGCTAAGTAATAGCAGAGTATAACAACAACAACACCTTGCACAGAGAGAAGGATGTTCGGTGGTTGTCGGTTTGCTGTTGTAGCAGCTTAGTGTGCGTCTGTCGATATCCCCCCCTGATCAATGATATTTTAGGGCCTTAACTACTCCCATATATCCCAATCTAATTACAGCCCCTCTCCAGGCTGGTGTCAGTCCCCTGATAACAGAGGTATCTTTCCTCTCGTGCTTTTCTTCCTGCGAATGTGTAAATCAGGGAGGCAAGGCAGCGGGACCCCCGTCATGGCTGTACTGATGAGTAGACTAGTCTAAGCCCACAGAATCAGGGGGGGGAAGTCAGCGTGTCCATCACTCCACTGCTTCTCCAGTCTGTTCATTAGGCCTATCCTCTGAATATTACAGCGAGCCAGACTAGCCCAGGATCATTACGGACCAGCTCTCAAAGAGGTAAACACAGACAGGGGCCTTCCCAGGGATAAAGCACTCTGACAGATGAAAAGAAAGCCATGTGTGCTATAAAGATCTTTGTTATACCATGTATGCCATGCATGGTTTTACTGAAGTTTTTGATGTGTCGCTATGGCGAAGATTTTGGTGAACAAAATGTATATGGAAGACGGCATCTATGTTTTCCTTTCACTTCAGAGCCAAACACCCTGTGGTTGGCATGCAATACAACTGAAAATGAGTTTGAGAAATCATTATGAAAACAGTATTGAGTAGCAGTATTGAGTACTGAGAAGTCAATTATATCATGCATTTAAAGAACAGAGCATCCGCCGTATGCTAAGACAAACAAACTGATAGAACTGCATGGGTTGGGGCTCAACACCCGACCTTAAACAAACACTTCTCCCCCAAGAGATAGCTGAGTGACAAATACCCCACAAAGAGAGAGAGAGTGTCACAAAGGGGATGCAACGGCACATATTCTTAATGATTTTGTTGTAGCACTGCGCCACGGTGCAGGATAGCAGCATTACTGATTTGTTGCCAGGTAGCGTGCCAATTAGGAGCACTTGTTATTATTTACATTTTGCACTATATATCATGCTAATCGCACGGTCGATTTGTCACTGGCGGTGGGATTTATGCAGATGGGGATGCGATTCCTGGGGTTGGAGGTAATGGGAGAGGTAGGGGCGAACATAGCTAGGAGAACCTCAACTGTCTGGATACACTTTGCTACAGGCAGGAGCCTCCTCGACTTCTCAATTACTCGGACGCATCTTGTCATCTCCTCAGCTCTGCTACCTTCCTTATTGGGCCTCTCTGTGTTTATTTTTTTTTTTACATTTTAGGAGACACTCTTATCCAAAGCAACTTACAGTAGTGAGTGCATACATTTTCGTACTTTTACGTACTGCTCCCCCGTGGGAATCAAACCCACAACCCTGCCATTGCAAGCGCCATGCTTACTGAGCCTCATTGGACCATATGTCTGATTTTAGTGACTTTTCCACTCTGTTTATGATAACTGACCATTGAAAACCAATCTAAATAGAGTTGAAGTCGGAAGTTTACATACACTTAGGTTGGAGTCATTAAAACTTGTTTTTCAACCACTCCACAAATGTCTTGTTAACAAAGTATGGTTTTGGACAGTCGGTTAGGACATCTACTTTGTGCATGACACAAGTAATTTTTCCAACAATTGTAATTATTATAATTCATTGTATCACAATCAGAAGTTTACATACACTAATTTGACTGTGCCTTTAAACAGCTTGGAAAATTCCAGCTTTAGAAGCTTCTGATAGGCTAATTAACATACTTTGAGTCAATTGGAGGTGTACCTGTGGATGTATTTCAAGGCATACCTTCAAACTCAGTGCCTCTTTGCTTGACATCATGGGAAAATCAAAAGAAATCAGCCAAGACCTCAGGAAAAAAATTGTAGACCTCCAYAAGTCTGGTCCATCCTTGGGAGCAATTTCCAAATGCCTGAAGGTACTACGTTCATCTGTACAACAAATAGTACGCAAGTATAAACACCATGGGACCATGAAGCCGTCATACCGCTCAGGAAGGAGACACGTTCTGTCTCCTAGAGATGAACGTACTTTGGTGCGAAAAGTGCAAATCAATCCCAGAACAACAGCAAAGGACCTTGTGAAGATGCTGGAGGAAACAGGTACAAAGTATCTATATCCACAATAAAACGAGTCCCATATCGACATAACCTGAAAGGTCGCTCAGCAAGGAAGAAGCCACTGTTCCAAAACCACCATAAAAAAGCCAGACATTTGCAACTGCATATGGGAACGAAGATTGTACTTTTTGGAGAAATGTCCTCTGGTCTGATGAAACAAAAATAGAACTGTTTGGCCATAATGACCATCGTTATGTTTGGAGGAAAAAGGGGGAGGCTTGCAAGCCGAAGAACACCATCCCAACCGTGAAGTACGGGGGTGGAAGCATCATGTTGTGGGGGTGCTTTGCTGCAGGAGGGACTGGTGCACTTCACAAAATAGATCGTGAGGAAGGAAAATTATGTGTATATATAATCTCAAGACATCAGTCAGGAAGTTAAAGCTTGGTCGCAAATGGGCCTTCCAATTGGACAATGACCCCAAGCATACTTCCAAAGTTGTGGCAAAATGGCTTAAGGACAACAAGGTCAAGCTATTGGAGTGGCCATCACAAAGCCCTGACCTCAATCTGCCCAMAATTTGTGGGCAGAACTGAAAAAGCGTGTGCGAGTAAGGAGGCCTGCAAACCTGACTCAGTTACACCAGCTCTGTCAGGAGGAATGGGTCAAAATTCACCCAGCTTATTGTGGGAAGCTTGTGGAAGGCTACCCGAAAGACCAAAGTTAAATAATTTAAACGCCGTGCTACAAACTACTAATCGAGTGTATGTAAACTTCTGACACACTGGGAATGTGATGAAAGAAATAAAAGCTGAAATCAATCATTCTCTCTGCTATTATTCTGACATTTCACATTCTTAAAATAAAGTGGTGATCTTAACTGACTTAAAACAGGGAAGTTTTACTTGGATTAAATGTCAGGAATTGTGAAAAACTGCGTTGAAATGTATTTGGCTAAGGTGTATGTAAACTTCTGACTTCAACTCTATTTCTGAGATATGGGTTTCAAGGGACGTTCACTCTTGCTGATCCTCCCCCGGGTTACATGAGATTGCTTCACTGTTGACATATTGCATATGCATCTACTATGCTCATATGTGTCAAGTGGCCATTTTGATTATTTTTCCTGCTCCAGGACTATGGAAAATGATCATAGCCTCTGATATTTTCATCCCACTTCAATCCAGCCTCCTTCAATCCCCCCCAAAACCTTTCTGATCAATCCAAATCACCCAAGAATCATCAGAGCGAGAAAGAGGACGCTGTCGCCTTAGTTTTATGAAGTTTTTTCTCTCTGAGAGTAGATGGTGGGAAAGCAATATCCTCCAGCTCTTTTAATCATGTGACGGTGGACAGACCTACGTGTCTGTGGTGTGGCCCATTGATCAAAGCCAGCGGGGCCGTGATGGGAGAGGAACAGGCTGGCATGGACAGAGCCCCAGCCAGCCCTAGCCAGCCTCAGCCAGCCCCTTACAGCCATTCCCCACGGCTTAGCACAGGGCCATTCGTCAAAGTTTTATCTGATTCCAAAAGTATTGGATCTATCAGTCACTATGTATGAAAGGGAGATTGACCCCTCTATGGACATTTTTCTAAATCGGAGTGGGCTGATATGGAGCATTATGGACTGGTGTCTAGGTGACCGGCGCATGTTAATGCTGACCAGGACCTTGTTAAAATCAACAATTAATGTCATTTGGTTGTGAAAACGGGAAGGGAAATGCGACTCTTTTACATTAGAAGTGGTCTGAACTCTAAATGGTATCCTTCCCCTGGGGGTTTAAATTGCCTCCCCTCTGACAAAGCACCTGCCAGGAATTCATCAGCCATCCCATCCGTCTGTCCATCAGGGCTCCGCTCCTCTCTGCCATCAACAGGTAATGTCTAGCTGTGGTGGCCACATGATAATGAAAGATAAGAAAACATCGCACACTCTGTCGCCTGCCATTATGTCACAAATGTATTCTAATTCTAAATGTATTCTTCGACAAACATGCATCTCATGCATTGGTTTTCCAACATTGTACAGACTCCCTCTTTTTCTTTCTCAGTTTTGGCTGCCACAAATGGGGGAAAACCTACTCTGACATTCAATTAGGAAAACTGTCCTGAAGCAATCACAAAAGGTGTGACATTGATGACTTAAACCAACAAAAGCGTTACAACGGCTTCTCCAACCACCAACCATTTGGGCATGTTCTGACACAAACCTGACCAGATTTACTTTCCTTCTCACAGACAGTGGTGTTTATTGGGCCATTATTAGTTCTTTTTTTTAACCCAGAACACATTAGGCCACTTGGGACAGGTCTCTCATTAGAGCAGAGCTCACTTACTTCCTGCCATATTCTAATACCACTGTTAAAAACCACAAATAAACCAGTTAAAGAAGAAAACAACCGGCTTTAATAAAAGGCCCTATATGATATCAATGTATCTGGAAAAACTATTTTATCGTCACACAACAACCATACTGTGGACTAAAGTGATATTTGACTTACTGAGCTATGTTTAAGTATATATAATATATATATATAATATATATATATATAATATATATATATTATATTATGTTTTATCAAGGACTGTGTGAGCACTCTTCCAGAGATGTATACAGTAACTGTACATGTACATCCTGTCGATTCCCAGTACCTCACTAATCAGGGAATTAGCAGTGATGTGGTGGTGTCTGTGTAGTTTGAGGAGCTCCAGTCTGAGTTAACTGGATTGTGGGTCTGAGATGGCGAGACGTTGTGTTTGTGATTAGTACTGATGCTCTGTGGCCCCAGTAGAACCCTCTGGTAAGAGTTCAAGGCCATTGAGCAACCTCTCTCTCTCAGCGCCTCCTGGCAACGTCAATATGCCCCGAGTTTCTACAGTAAAGCAGCCACACACACACCACACAACACACACACACACACACACACACACACACAACACACCACACACACACACACACACACACACACACACACACACACAACAAACAACCACACCACACACACACACACACACACCACACACACAAACGCACACAGACAGCACCAAGCACACCACTCAAACATACACACACACTTTAGAGGGTCTATTTTATCAATAAATCTTTCATTCACTCTCATCTAAGCACCAAGACAAGTAGGTTCCTGTAACGGTTCCTGTAAAGTTTTTCTTCATGTTATCACTCACACATCCCAGATATGAGAAGTAAAGCTTTTAATTTTGTTTGGTCTAATAGCGTCTGTGAATGTGCTTCCAAAGGAAAGAGCAAAGCGGCTCCATACGGATATCGGAAGTGTGTCATAAGAATGAATGAACCGCTCTCACATTGGAACTGCCAACCTGTCAGGCGCTGGGCAGAATGCATGACTGACACGCTTTGATTGGTCGATTTAATATATAGAGAGAGGGGGAGACGAGAGGAGCWGGCTCCTCACAGAGCTCTGTTAGASCAGAGATATGGAGCGCTGTAAGTCTATTTGTAGGAGACATGGAGCGTTAACTCTCTAGGTATACCCCTTGTTAGAGGGGTTTGGAAAATAGGAGTTAAGATATACTTTGTTATCATTTCATCCTGGCTGTGTTAAACAAATCAACAGAGATAGTAGTACTTTGAGAGCCTTCCCTCAACATTCCCCATGCTATTCTGCTGTGGCGTGGTGCTATTCTGCTGTGGCGTGGTGCTATTCTGCTGTGGCGTGGTGCTATTCTGCTGTGGCGTGGTGCTATTCTGCTGTGGCGTGGTGTTACTCTAAGCCATACTGTAGGTAGAGAGTTCAGCAAACTCACTTTAGTTAAACCAATTAATCCCAAAGGTCACAATAGTGAAGAAAAAAACACGTTTGTTCTTTACAGGCTCTAGAGAAGTTAAAGTTGTACTTATCAAGGTGTCTAGTATGATTCAGAGAAGTTTCATGTGATTTCTCCAAATGGTCATGAGACCACCAGCATATTCCTCTGAGGTGTACATTTACAGACCAATTTGGCACCAAAAGTCTGCATTAAACAGCTTAAGAAATGAATATGTTGATGAAGTTCRGACCCCCTTTTGCCTCCAGAACAGCGTGAATTCTTTGGGGTGTGGACACGTTGCTCAATTGGTATCAAGGGTGCCAGGAAAACATACCCCACACCATTACACCACCGCCACCAGCCTGTACTGTTGACACGAGCAGCATGGGGCCATGRACTCATGCTGCTTWCGCCTAATCCTGACAACATGAACTGGGATTCGTTGGACCAGGCAATGTCTTTCTACTCCTCAATTGTCCACTGTTGGTGATCTTGTGCCCACTGGAGCTGCCTCTTCTTGTTTTTAGCTGATAGGAGTGGAACCCTGTGTGGTCGTCTGCTGCAATAGYCCATCCGTGACAAGGACYGACGAGTTGTGCGTTCCCAGATGCCCTTCTGCACATCACATACTGCTCGTTTATTTGCCTGTTTGTGGCCCACCTGTTAGCTTGCACGATTCTTGCCATTCTCCTTCGACCTCTCATCAACGAGCTGTTTTCGCCCACAGGACTGCCGCTGACTGGATGTTATTTTGTATGTCGCAGCATTCTCGGTAAACCCTAGACACTGTCGTGTGTGAAAAGCCCAGAAGGGCGGCCGTTTATGAGGTCCTGGAACCGGCGCACTTGGAACCGATGATCATACCGCACTCAAAGTCGCTTAGGTCACTAGTTTTGCCCATTCTAACGTTCAATCGAACAGTTACTGATTGCCTCGGTGTGTCATTTCCTGCTTGATATAGCAAGCGACGACCACGTGACTCACTGTCTGTAGGAGCTAACCATTTTCGTGAATGGGGTGGTGTATCTAATAAACTGRCCACTGAGTGTAAATTTTATCATAGAATKATTTTATGTTTTCAGTAGATTGCAGTTGAGTTGGGTTATGGATGTACTTGCTCAAGATGATCTTACAGATGATTTGACCATTATCCATTAGCCTTTACAAATGTTTACATCAGTGATTCTGTCTGTAAAATGTCATATTTTGTTATTTCAAGGGGAATTTGCTTTGTATTGACCCGTAAACTGAATTAATGTAATAACTTAACAAATATTTAATGATTTAATGTCAATAGGTTTGTTTACTGTCTCTTGCACAAGGGTAGACCTGGTTTATTTTAGCTTTGCTGAAAAGTTACAAGGGTAGACATGGTATATCAGATTATTGGACATGGCCGTGGGGCTAAACCTGTTTTGTATGGGTATTTGGGTTGAAATGCAGGTGTGTATTAGTRTTGGGACTCAGTCAAAGGTCTAGACCTCATTTCTAGGAGTACTGGAGCTGAGTTGCAGGGGTAGACCTGGATTACAGTTTATGAATATTCAGGCTACAGCACATATTTAGACCTGGTTTAGTTGCCTAACTGGGTTCAAACACAGGTGCATACTTTTTAGGTATGTCAATTTCAGCTGATTTGTGTGAATATTGGAGCTGAAATGAGTATCAAAGTAAATGTAGTTGCTAAAATATACTTAATTATCATAAGTAAATTTATAAATCATTTCAAATTCCTTATATAAAGCAAACAAGAAGGAATCATTTTCATGTTTTTTAAATTTACGGATAACCAGGGGCACGCTCCAACACTCAGACATCATTTACAAATTAAGCATGTGTAGGGATGACCAGGGATGTTTTCTTGATAAGTGTGCAAATTAGACCATTTTCCTGTCCTGTTAAGCATTCAAAATGTAACAAGTACTTTTGGGTGTCAGGGAAAATGTATGGAGTAAAAAGTACATTATTTCCTTTCGGGATGTAGTGAAGTAAAAGTAAAAGTAGTCAAAAATATAAATAGTAAAGTACAGATACCCCAAAAAACTACTTAAGTAGTACTTTAAAGTATTTTTACTTAAGTATTTTACTCCACTGGGATAGGGATATAACAGGGCTGTGGTGTGTGGGTAATTGGGTTTAAGTTTGTGAGTGGGCGGAGGTATATAGATATTGGTGCTGAGGAATAGGGGTACATTTGCATAGTGGATTGTCGGGGGGAAAATGTGGGAACAAATGGGTTAAGTTTGGTTAGAATAGAATAGGTCCAGACTTTAGTTCAAGGCCCATTTATTTGTCTCTTGCTTTCTAATATGTCTCTTATGTGACTCTGTTTTGCTCCTGATGAATAACTACAGGACTGCCAGATGACAGACAAACGCATATTTTACTATGTTTGCACATGTAATTTCATGTTCCTAAAAGGCAACATTATTGTTTTTTCCTCTCCAATTTAGAGGGAGATCAATATTCAGCTTTGTTTATTAGAGTGACAGGCCCTGGATATTGCATTTTTATGTTTCCTTTGAAAGAGGGCATTAAAACACAATATATCTGAGTCTTTTTATGGGCTGACAGTTGGGTACGGCGATAGTGTAAATGGTCTAAAAACTGTTGAAAAATGACGACTGCTCTTATTCATATGTAATCACGGTGTACCAATATCAATCATACCTCCATCTCACTTTTTTGATTCACAATTATGAAGACGCACCTCCGGAGTCTCATTTATAAAACACTGTGCACTGTGTCTTCTGCGTGTGGGTGGGGCAGTTGTTTTAAGATTATACAGCTATACAGAAGCGTCTGTGTGTGTCAAAGTGCTTGAAGTTGGATGTTCTCACCATGCCTATATTCACGTACGGTCTTTCCGTGTTATGGCCCAACTTTTTGTTCAGGTCCAGTGAAAGGTAAATCTCACCTGCCTCAATGGCTAAGTTTCTAGAGTTAACTTAGATGGTTCCACCCATCCCAGTCATATTGTGGATCACACCATAGAATAGACATTTACTGTCCTTTCAGTCACTCTCTGGTGTGTCTGTAGAGAGTGCCCTCCAGGTCTTTCCCTCCTTGTCAGTTAGCATCAGTTTAGACTGTGGGTAGACAGAGGGAGAGTTAGCTAGGAGAATGGTCCTGATAAATGCTCCGGATGATTCCATTTGTGAGTGATTGAGCACTAACCCTGTTTAGCTTCTTTAATATACTTGTATTAGCATGAATAAATAACGAGAGTGTCCAGCGGTTCTGAATATTTGATTGTGTCTCCCTAATAGGCCYGCGTCTCCTGTCGCATGGTGCCATTGGGACTCTGTTGGTGTCATAACCGCGGCCGGCGGCCATCGATCTTTATCGCTGGGCCATAAATCAATTACAACCTCCCGATGAGACTTAGAAAGCTCATCCCAACTGTGCCAGGTCCTTTGTGCTGTCTCCATCAAAAACAAAACAGCCTGTTATTAAAGTTTGGCATCTTTACTTCAG
>NC_036855.1:53347751-53361206 GCF_002910315.2 Salvelinus sp. IW2-2015
CCAATGACTATTGGTTTAAAAGAGGAATCTGCAGGGCCTCTTTCCTTCACTCTGCAGAAGCACTCACTGTGTCCACTGTGCACATATCCTTAATCATTCATGTCACGAGCCCAAGCAGAGCAGCAGGAAGTATACAGGTAGCTAGGATGGGACCTGATGGGCATTTTGGGTGGAAGGAGTGGAGAGAGCACAGCCCCTTAGAGCAAGCCAACAAACAATTGATCAAATTCAACCCAAGGCAGGACTTCGATTAGACTAATAACTCACGCAGGGTGGTGGTACGTCACAGCTGACTTCACTGCGCTTGCTGTGCGCCGCGTTATTGTGGATGCCTGGAGCATCCAGGCAGGCAGTTGAAGGGCACCCCACCACACGGTTGTTAGCTCGTGCCAAGTAGTCAACCACACAGGCGGTCGTGATATCTTGTGTACCAATGCCGTTCAAGAAAGGAGTCACACACACGCGTCTAGAACCAGAAATATTTAATAAAAGAGGCTTGTGTTGGACGTTCCAAACTCTTCGAAAGAGGATACCAACTTTTTTTGAACTTTTATGTTTTGGGGAGAGATAGCAATCCCGAACAACCCCACCGAGTAACCACCCATTTATGACCAGCATCCCAGGCTCTCAAGTGTCATGGGCGGAATTTCCATGACAAAGAACCAAATCTAGTTTTGGTTAACCCATATGTTTTGATTAACTACTTCAACAACAATTAACCAAAGTCATATCACGCATAATGACGGGTGCTGACATTCTTCTCCTTGCGTGAAATTCAAGCCAACAGTCCGATTGTTTAAAATGTTTACAGGAGAAAAATATGTAAATCTATAGCTACCAGGCCTGATGTTGAGAAGTAAGACATTTAAAAAAAAACAATTTAAAAAAAACATGAAAAAGAAAAAACAAAAAAAAACAATAGGTCAATCATTCACAAGGACCCGCAAAAGGAGGGTGACAATACAGGACGGAACGAAGGATATTAGATATAACAAACCACCACCGAAGTGATACGTGTCTTACTGCATTAGGGACGAGGTTGAAAAATGTCAGTTCTTCTCTCATACCCTCTTGACACCCAGAGCAAGGCTTATGGAGTGTACGTAGGGTCTTACGTATAATGACCATGTATAGGCATAACGTTGAAGCGAGCATAGATTTCTGACATTCTACTTCTTGGTCAGGGAAAGTGCTGCCAAATGACTTCTGTACCACTCAGAGAAAAAATTAGAACGGTTTTAGAAACTAGAGATTGTTTTCTATCCAATATTAATATTAATATGCATATTGTAAGAGCAAAAATTGATTAAGAGGCCGTTTGAAAATTGGCACATATTTTCCAGTTTTTCCAATACGCCCCCTGCAGCCATAACAGGTTTTAATTTCCCTCTTCCATGTTCCAGCACCACTCCTTCTTTCCCCTCTCCATCCTTCCATCCCTCTCTCCTCTCCTGACAAATGCCTTGTCCACACCTCCCACACTGACGGCATTAACCTGTTTAACCTTTGCCCCCCCCTGACAGAGCTGACAAGCCAAACCAGTGCAGGACCAGACCACAACACCGTTCATTCCCCCAGCTTCCTGGACAGGACGCCTCACCCAGATTAATTGCAGAGTGTAGTAGCATTTATTAATGTTGTTTTGGTTTTAAAAGATAGGCATTGGASTCTTCCTAAAAGGAGAGGCCCACACACATTCGGTTTCCATAAGATCCCATTAGTGTCTGCAGAAGAGAGGGGGGATATTTTWTTWTTTTTTTTGCAGGAGCAGTACCAGAGATAGGTCAAATTTACTAACCGGAGATAGACAACTATAAAGGCAAGACAATAAACATTGCAAGACAGACCATGATAACATCCCTAACAGCGTGCCCATCACCTCTGCATTTTGGTGCTGGAGCCAACCTACTGTACAATACACGCTTACACACTGTTACATGCTGATACACACTGTAAATACATGGGGTAAATGTTTGCCAAATCCCCTAAGATCTTGTCCATGGTCATGGGGATAGACTGGGATTAGTTGGTAATGACCATTAGTAATGTTGTGTTGTGTTACATTTTAACGCAATCCTGTTGTGTTGTTGTGTTGTATTTTGGTGTAATGTTGTGTTGTTGTATTTTGGTATAATGTTCTGTTGTTGTGTTGTATTTTGGTGTAATGTTGTGTTGTTGTATTTTGGTATAATGTTCTGTTGTTGTGTTGTATTTTGGTGATTTTTTTTTTTGTGTTGTATTTTGGTGTAATGTTTTGTTGTGTTGTATTTTGGTGTAATATAGTTTTTATAGCATGTCTGTAGATGCTGTTGAATTATGCTTTCATATTCCAGAGTATACTGTAGCTTAGAAGAATAATGCTAAAGGTCTTCGACGACAACATCGGGGGCCGTATGTCACACAAAAACACATACGGTCAACAGAGCATGAAAACATACACCCACATATGCACATGTAGAAACAGATGCACACGAAAGCAAACACACGCACGCACACACACACACACACCACACACAACACACAACACACACACAACACACACACACACACACACACACGCACACGCACACGCACACGCACACGCCGCACACGCACACACACACACACCACACACACACACACACACACACACACACACACACACACAACACACACAACACACACACACACACACACACACACACACAACACACCACACACCAAATTATGATGTAGTAGCCAATTAAATGTGTGAAAACATGAAGATACCAAATAATTGTATTATAATTGACTCAATGCAGAATGGTTATCTTCAGAGATCAAGCTGATTGGTCTGTTGGTGACCATACTGTATAAGATACTGTATGTTCTTACTGTCAGGGCTGTGCAATGCCAGAAATAGTATCTACTGGTTGTTGTGAATAAATGTATAGTGAGAGCTGACAATGTTGTCTACTCTTCTGTACACAACTGGAACACTCAATACTTACTTTGTGCTTTGTCTCTTATTTTGAACAGTTCAGGATATATGCACTTTTGTCTATCTGAAAGTACTTATTGCTCTATGAATCGTTATCAATCTTTCCTTTTAAATGATCTGGAAACATATAAATGCATAGAATATGTAAATCAAAATGAAATGAATTAAAATGTTAAAATGTCCATTAGTTATTAATCACCAAACTATTTCATCTGAAGCACTTTTTTAATCTAAGTGCAAAAACTGACACATGTACGTCAAGTCTCCACTGTATTTTCAAAGGCGGTTCCAGGCACATAAAAAATGCATAGGGACAAAATAATTAGATAGAATATTTTCTCTCAGACAAATGAAGAAATCCCAAAAAGCTTAGAGTATATGAGATATTTCTGGCCTTAAAATGATTTGAAAGGTGAAAGGCACAAGGCTAAAACACATGCCTGTTCCAGGCCATTCCTTTTGTTCATCAAGCCCTCGGCTAATTTATCCCCACTCCTCACCACATTCTGTTCCTATTGTATATTCTTTTTTAGTTGGGCGCACATTTGAATTGCTAATTAAACTTATTTTAATATATTCATAAGACTCATCAAAACAGACTTATATATCAAAGTGCCCAAACTTGTATTGATGTTAATATCAAAGTGGTGATTACATGGTAACATCCGTAGTTTTAGCTCTTAATTGCGCCACTCTCTGTCCGAGAGGCTTGAAGTGTGACTAGAGGAGGCCTGGGACTTCCCTTTTTCAGAGACAGAGATGGATGGATGGATGGATGGATGGATGAATATATGGATAGATGGATGGATGGGTAGATGGATGGATGGATAGATGGATCGGTCAGGGTTTTTTTTCAGCTCAAGACCCAACATGAAAAATGTACCATCCTCCTGTGACCCAAATCGTCCTCCAATGACCCACATTAAGAAGAAATAGTTTGTGATTATACAGTAGATGCATTCTCATAACTTGCAACCAACCTCTTACATGCTTAGGGCCCACTTTGGGTCCCAACCCTTAGTTTAAGAAACCCTGCTTTAGATAGATAGATAGATAGATAGATAGATAGATAGATAGATAGATAGATAGATAGATAGATAGATAGATAGATAGATAGATAGATAGATAATAGATAGATAGATAGATAGATAGATAGATAGATAGATAGATAGATAGATAGATAGATAGATAGATAGATATGATACACTATCTCACCATTATGTCCTGACAGACGGCATACATTTATGAAGATGTCAATGATAGCATTGTTTTCATCTTCTTTCCCTCGTACGTTTTTGAAATCATATTTCTATTTTTCCTCTTTCCTAATGAGAAGGCTATTTCATAGGCCGTTGTATTTATATTTCTGACATACTTTTAAAATAAGCAAACAAACACACAAACAAGCAAACAACACAACTTCCCACGGGCTCTTGTATGGTTTGTATGGTATGGACACAGCCACGCATTTTGCAGGTGTGTGTACAATTAATCACCAACAAAGGAGACGGCACTTGAAAAAACATGAAAGGCAATGATTCATTAGTACTGTTTTACATTTTCATTTTTTTCTTTCTCTAATTAGACCCACAAATAATAATATGGTTACATTATTGGCTCAAAAGGGAGAGAATAATGAATCGTTACGAGGGGATTTTGGGTGGAAATTTATCTGCCCCTCCTTTGTAGCTGGTGAAATGATATTGCACTCTCCAATGTAGCGCCATTAACTCCTCCTGACACTTTCCAGGTCACTAATTCTTCAGCTATGAGTTCGTTCTGCTTAGACCGATATGCTGTCTTTTTAATGAGGTTATTTCTGGGTTATTACCTCTGCCCATGATACGCCACCTTATGCGAAATACCTAATTGATGTAAATCAAATATGGTTAGCAGCGACTAACTTGAATCCTCATTTCTCTTTATTCAAAGAATATTCACATTGCCTTTGCAAACAATAAGTCATCCCCAAACCCTTCCGTCTGATTGGACAGGAAGTCAACAGGACACTGAGGATGACATTTCTTTTTTTCTTTTTTCAATTATCCAACTCCGAACGGGAAACTCGGATTTCCAGACAATCCCATTTCCAGGAGCAGAGGCGTAAATGTGAGCGCATGCTCACAGAAGCAGAAGAGTGGCTACTGAGGAGACGTGCTGGCATTTGACTTTGCTGAATAAGCTTAAGGTGTGCATTGCAGCAGGTTGGAAGTGTTATTGAGGGGTAGAGAATGGGAAGGAGAGAGAGAGGTCTACTTTGGTCCTGTTCATTAAGCGCTGTCTCAATCAGCGGTGAAATGATGCCTGCTGAAGGGCGGTGATGATATGATGGGGCCTTGTTGAGGTGAACTGGACACTCTCTCAGGGTCGGGGCCAGCACATGGACATGGTTGCTAGTCACACTGAGAGGACAGAGAAGAGGGTAGTAGGGCAGCTTCACCTCCCCACCTGGTACACATGGCATGACTCCACATGCCTGTAAACGTCCCCATCCTGCACTCCTCCACCCCAAAGGCAGGGTATCATATTTCAAATGTTAACCAAGACAATATGTTATGTGCAGAATCATAATCGTACTACATGATTACATGTTTACTCCTGACTTTGTTAATTTCAGCAGTAGACCAGGGAGGAAGCGTGTGACGCTTAACACAAACACAAAGTGACAGGTCTCAGCGTTGCTCCCTTCCAGTCTGTGTGCTGCTGGGAGCCCTGCTGCCTGGTACCAAAGCACTCTCTTTGGGGTACTGTAGCAGCAGGCCTCAGTGAAAAGCTCTGATGTACACACTACAGTAAATCCACAGCTTTGTGTCACTGTCTCCTCTCGTCCCCCTCTAGCCTTGCCAGAGTGGTGCCCATGATCAGCGCTGTGCAGCACCGGTGGAACAGCATCCCCAGCGAGCAGAGAGAGCGAATCGCCTCCTCTTCGTCGTCATTAAGCCGGATCAGAAGCGGCGTCCTCCCAGCACGACGACACAACGCTCCCGAAAATCCTTAACCATCAAAGGCAGTGTTGTCTATCAGTCAGACTGGCGCTTACGATGAGTGACTGAGGGAGAGTGACACTAAGCACAGGCTGAATACACCTCAGTCAGGCCTGGCAGGTCGCCATGACAGCGGGGGTGGGCAGGATGTCCCTTACCAAGGAGGATTAGCCCATTTATCTGCCATCCCGGTGCCTGTCTGTGCCACTCTCCACTCCACTTTACCACAAGGTGTCACATATCGATGGGGGCAAGAAGATCATACCGGATGAAATGCCATGTCAGGGTGACTGCAAATATGTTTTCTGATATGATCAAATGTTTCACTGTCAGGAACCGTGACAGGTTGGTGTCAAGAAAAACACCAGCATAGGATATGAGGGAATTACTCAAAATATGACCCAAATTCAGGCCAAATAACATTTTGAARGAGGTGGCTGGGTTTAGGAGTAGTGTGCTCTATTGTCTGTACAACATCCCCATGCTACGCTACAACTCTGTGATAACTATGAGATAAATCACTAGAAAAATATAAAAATGTTTGTAATAAAACTAAAATAAGAAGTATTTACAAGCAAAACCAGCCAAGAATACCTTTCGTACCACATGGATGGATGTCGCTTTCCCTGGCCTGAGTATAGTAGTTCATTTGACGTCGATGTATTGAATGAGACATTTGCAGGCAAAGACTTTAAGTTCACCGTGTGTGTTTGATGGTGAAGGTGTGTTTGATTCTTCGTGAAAGAATCATTTCAACTGTGGATCGCTCCTCTTTGTTGACAACAGACACCAGATTGTGGCTTTGACCGTAGTGTACCCCAAGTCACGTTGTAACTGCACAGCGTTGGATGGATTGCTTTAAATGTTTCATCTCATGTACATCGCCAAACTATATATACTGTACACTCAAGTGAGCCAATAATCCAGCTGTGTCCGTCGGGAAATTCAAATTCCTCACTGTGACATCAGCAGCGACACAAACTCTAAATACGCCTGTACGCGAGGTGTTTTTTTATATTTTTATATACCAACCTATCTTCAACCTCGGGCTTTGATAGAGATCCTGTTCAATTAAGTGCGAGGGCATTATCCTGCGCATTCTCCCAGTCACTTCTTTAATTTAGTTGTTATAATTAGGCATTAACTGGTGTCAGTTCTGCGGCCACTAACAGCCCACTCAGTTCTGCTTGTCTGCATTATCACAGTTTGGGGGAGAAAGTAAATTATAATGAAGGACTATATAGTCCAATTACAGATAAAAGCAGCCAAGTGCAGTGCTGTAATTAGGTGCCACTACCTCTCCTTCCTTCAGAATGGCATGTCCATGGGAATACCTAATAGCCATTTTTATTACTTTTAACCCGTTACTCATGTTTTTAACCCAAGGACTTTCAATCATAGAGACGGGCCAACGGCAAGAGTCTCCTCTAGCACTGCAAACAAGTATTGTACGCATCACACACACGCTAAACAAAGTTAGCAGGTTGGAGAGGACGGGGTGCGATGGAGAGTAGGAGGGCTCGGGTGGTGTGTGAGCTGCATGGCTGTGGCCCTTCAGGAGGAGTGAAGGGTTGGAGGAAGAGAAGGCACATCCTCATGTTCCCACTTTAATGGGTCAGTATTTAATTATTTGGAATGGCGTATCTGTCTGTTGTAGCCGGCCATGTAGTTCCTTGGTGGAGCACTTACAAGGCATCTGTGTAATTAAACTGTAAGATAACCCCTCCGTTCCTCTCTTTTTCACGTTCTCTCTCCTTTCCCTCCTCTCTCTCTCTCTCTCTCTCGCTCTGTCAGGTGAGACAACATGCTTTGGAACGCTTGAATTCAGAAGGCAGCGAAAGATAGGAAATTATAGGGCGGTGGAACGAGGACGATTTTGTGGTTGGAGGGAGGGGGTTGGCAGTTGGTGGATCTTAGTCAAAGTCCACTGTAAACTCTGTCTACAGTCCATAGACCCCAGGGAATTGACTTAGTTTCATATGATACACCAGGATTGTAAGAAAAGTAAGATTTGAAATCCTTCCCGAATTAAAATCAAGCAGTATGGATATCAAGGAGCATACCATCCACAGAACGAATTAGCCAACGCAACAACAACAACATTTCCGGATCCTTCTAACAAGTGGAATCAAATGCTAAAAGCCCATCCAGTGGAACATAAACGTCTCAGCATCGACAGCTGTCGTCCATTTTCTCACAGACAGACATACAAATGATGATAACAATCAAAATGCCCTTCTCTCTCATCTTTGTTCAGGGAAATGCAGAAACGTCTTTTGGCTGTAATTTGACAGGGCTCTGGATGCATGTTTACACTTTGATGGCATATATAACATACTGAAGGCCTGACTGTGTTTGGACTGCTGTTCAGACTGTGTTGGAAATGCATTGTTTTCCAGAGTTTGGTGGCGACAGACGATGGATTAAACAATGAATAAGTGATTTATTAGCTGCCGCTGTCACGCTGGTTAGATGGATTACTACAAGTGACCTATGACCCCACTTACCAGAGTCCTCCCCAGTGTTTCAGAGCAGGAGAGGTGTGTGTGCCTGTGTTTGGACTGGGGAGGTGTGTTGGGCGCTCCGCTGGCCAGCTGTAATCTTGTGACAGGATGGGACTACTTGATCAATGGCCTAATGAACAGTGTGTTTCATTGGGCCAATGAACTGACTTGCTTTAGCCAGACAGATGTGCCTTGCCATGGGTAGTGTGGTGTACCTGGTGTACGGTGTACTCAAAATAATCAAATATATATGAGAGATGTGTGAATTGTAGAAGGCCCACATCGACATGCCCACTATTCTTCAGTATTCAGCCATTGTTTTATTGTGGCATTGAGTGAAGTGGTGGGTTGGGTGCAAAGTATGGCTAGTCTGTAAATGTATTTTTCTTCAGTATTCATTAAGTCACAACATCAGAAATTTGAGATAAAATAAAATAAAATATGGCGATAAAATAGCTATTCTTGTGTTCCTATCTAAGTTATGAATGTGTTATTTACTAATAAACAAATCAACACATGTATTAATCAAGCAGATCATACCTTGTAGCCTATATTTGTAAAAAAAAACATATATATATATATATATATATTATGTTTATCTTAAAACTATGGAATATTTCCAGACTTCAGCTTAAAGGTGAAAACCCAAACCAACATGTCCATGCAGTGATGGAAAAAGTACACAATTGTCATACCATTTTCTTGTTTTTTTGATTTACGGATAGCCAGGGGCACACTCCAACACTCCAACACATCATTTACAAATGAAGCATATATGTTTAGAGTCCGCCAGATCAGAGGCAGTAGGGATGACCAGGGATGTTATCTTGATAGGGGAGTGAATTTGACAATTTTCCTGCCCTGCTAAGCATTCAAAATGTAACAAATACTTTTGAGTGTCAGGGAAAATGTATGTAGTAAAAAGTACACACTTTTCATTAGGAATGTAGTGAAGTAAAAGTAAACGTTGTCAAAAATATAAATAGTAAAGTATAGATACCCCCAAAAAATGACTTAAGGAGTACTTTAAAGTATTTTTACACAACTGTGTCCATGTTGGCGGAGTCTGTTTGAATGCCAGCTGCAGATTGTGGACAGACATGGAATTAAATCGAGGGGAATAATGGGATTCATTGGACCTCATTGTTTATGCCTCTGCTTTGCATCCATAATGTACAAACCACTGTTCTGATTAAGACTCTCTCTCTCTCTCTCTCTCTCTCTCTCTCTCTCTCTCTCTCTCTCTTCTCTCTCTCTCTCTCTCTCTCTCTCTCTCTCTCTCTCTCTCTCTCTTCTCCTCTCTCTTCTCTCTCTCTCTCTCTCTCTCTCTCTCTCTCTCTCTCTCTCTCTCCCTGTCTCTCTCTCTCTCTCATATGATGAGCATTTGCAATAAAATCAAAAACAAAGGGACAGAGGTTTTGTACCTCGGCTGACTTTGTTATGGCATCCATAATAAAGAAAAGTAATATGCTTTAAACATTAAATAAGACTTTAATTGGAGCACATGAAAAACGTGCCATCGGAAGATGTAATTGAATGTCGCCATGGAGCTGGGGGAATTAAAATAGGTCATTTTCTGTGTTGCTTTATTTTTGACTGAATCCACTCCTAAGTGGTTGAGACAGTGGAATGATCAGTTTTAAGATGCTATTTGAAGTGCTCAATGCCAGCATGCCTTTTTGAAAGCTGAGGAGAGAGAGGGAGGAGGGGAAGAGATGACAGAGACAAATGTCTCTGCATTGACAGCTGTCCTCCATTTTCTCACAGACAAACATACAAATGATGATAAAAAACAAAGTGTCCATCTCTCATTAATCCTCGTTGCCGGAAATGCAGAAACGTCTTTTGGTTGTAATTCGACTGGGGTCTGGATGCATGCTTAGACTTTGATGGACAGTCCTGAAATTGTGAGAAAAAAWATATATATAAATACATAGAAAGTATTTCGATAGAGTTGTGCAGTAATGTCATTGTCATTGTAAACAAATATATAGTAATGTTGCCAATGTTAGCCATATTTAAATGGTTTGTTTGAAATGTGTGTGTTCAATCTCAACAAAAGAAACTGTAGCACTGCTATAGTGTTTCCTTTAGTTGAGGTTAAATTCTTAGAGCTCAACATTAGAGACAGACACTCTATTTAAGTGTAATATCACAGCACAGTTATATTAGGTCTCCCACAATTCCCAGAGAACAAACGAGGCCACTCTCTGAGCCAGCCTTGGAGGCCTCTAAAGGCCCTCCGGTGGGAATCCAACACGAGGGGAAGCTCACTTCAACACGCTCACAGTAGAAAGAGATCCATCGGGGGCTAAACCTCATAGAGATCCAGCATCATCCTGGTTAGTCGTATCCTCGCTACAGGCTGGCACTGCCAGGATCTACCAGCCGCTGTAGAATGGGTTGACCACTAAGTACGAGGCGTAGGCCAATCAAAAATCGAAAGACGCTGATAGTCACAGGCTATTGTCTCACAGTGTGTGCGGATGGGAGTYGTCTATGCGTAGAGACACAATATGAAAGCTCTCTCTTTCTCTTTCTCTTTCTCTCTCTCTCAAATGGATAATTCTGGTGATGCCTGTGACAGGCCATGGTTTGGATTTTGATTTATGTTCTTCCAAAGCTAAAATCAAAGAATCCATCTAGTGCTGTTTTATGGCAGCTGAGATGATGAATGGCGCAGTCTCTCGGCCAAACCACGCCGCTGTGTCTTTGCCCTGGATTTTAATTGCTAAAGTAGCCAGTCATTGCTCAGGATTCAACGGCGAAAGGAGCATACTCTTGCCCCCTCTCTCTCTCCGTGTCTCTCTCTGTCTCTCTCTGTCTCTAGCTCTCTCCCTCTCTTTCTCCAAAGTGCAGAGGAGATGGTTGCTTTGAACGAAAATTGAATTTAGTTTACAGTAACTTGCTGTTAAATCATTCATAGCATGGCCATAGGGAGCTCGTATAACAAGTATAACTAATGGCTCTTGTAATGGGACAAACTTTGAAGTGCAAATTTATCATGTATATTTAATGTATGGAAATAATATTTTTTAAGTAATACGCCAGATAAGAATTTGATTATTTTTTTGATATTCAAATGTCCAGAGCATCACCTCTTCCTCTGCATGACTCCTCTTTATTCTTCTCATGTATTCTTTGTGAGGGACATTTCCTCCTCTTATCTTCATTTTGGGAGTGTGAAGGAGAAAAATGAGGTTCAGAAAGAAAAAGCCAGTTTATTATACAAARCACTGTAGTTATGTTATTGATTTTGATAGCCCAAGTGACAAATAACAGTTCCAATCGGAATATTCAGCACAATTCGTGTCCCTCGTTATAAGTGTGTGTTCCATAACATGAAGTCTGAAAGGCGTTCTCATTCAAAAAAATCTAATTTTGCTCAGCGACACTTCACGGGCCATAAAAGTGATAAAAACATGTAAATAAAATCAGTCCTCAATCCATCTATCAGGGGGGACATTTTTACTCACCCCCCCACGCTCCCCATTAGAACATTTTTAAACAAAGTAGTAACATTGCTTTTCAAAGTCTCACAAAATCAATGATGCAAATTAGAAAAACAAGCAGGCAATAAATTATTTCACATCTGCAGACCCAGTGAGAATTTTTAATAATTTTTAATAAAGCATGATTGTAGTTTGTAGCACTGAATAATTTAATCAAGCGGAAATGTGGAACATAAAAAAAAAAACATCTTAAAATCCCTCCCACAAATATTGTAGTGTTTTGTGTGTTTGTGTGTGTAGAATATCCTTCAGTGTGTATGTGTGAGGTTTAGTTTGTGTATACGTGTACATGTATACAAATGGAATGACCGTCTGTGCTCTTTTCATCAGGGCATTATATCAATGACACCAATTGCCCTGAAAACGCATTGTTTGGATGATAGTAACAGTATCCCTTGGACATGAGAAACAAACCAGAAAGCCACATATACACATGCTGGAATGGATGAGGAAGAAAGCCTCAGGTAAAACCCAGCCTGGCACTCATTTATAACAATGACAAGGGAGCGAAGTTTCTCTAAATGAGGCATTCAGATAGCAAAACCAGTCATTTATCCTGATGATTAATACAAATGATATTCGTAATAATAAATATCACTGCCTTACAGCATGAGCAGGGAGCAGGGAGAGGAGGGCTGCACATCCACACAGCTAAGGTGGTCATCTCTGCGATGCGATGTGGCCAGCCGGCCAAGCTCTCCACTTAGCCGCTCGGTGGGGCTAATAAACGGCTCATGTCAAAAGCGTTGTCAGTCCATTCTTTGCTTGTTTGGGTTCACTGGACTGGAGAGGGGCCGGGGTCTGAGGGCTGGAGGCGAGGTTGTGCTCAGTGGCACCTCACTACGGCAGCTCCAGCCGGCGCTGGCTGGTGTTATTGATTTCTATCCGTAGTGCTCTTTGTCAAATATCAGATACAGGGGAGGCCTCGGACCTCTTCACCTTTTAAAAGCACGTATAGAGCTGGATGGAGGCGTTTGTGGGTGCAGGGGGTGGGCGGGTGCTCTTTGGTTGGGGTGAGAGGGGTTGCTGAGGGAACGGCTGGAAAAAGATGAGGAGAGCTGTTGTTTATAGACTACTGCATTGTGTTGGAGCAGATTTTCTATCAAGACAAATATGTTTTGTTCCTCTTTCATATCTGGCCACTCGCTGTAATTGCACAGATTCGGCTGGACGTGTGTGTTCATTGTACAGTGGGGTGTGTCTCGGTGCAGTGCTCCTAACCATTTCTTCTGTGAGGGATACACACACACTGGGGAATCAATTCATTCAGAGCACACCAAAAAACTGGTCCTTAATCAACATGATATCATATGATAACAGTTATAACTGTATTATTGGCAGTATAGTCTGCGCTGTGAAGAAAAACATGACTTACTGATTTTAAACGAAATAATTAATTGCACTGTTGTATTTAATTTCGTTGGCTCCTCACAAGCTAATGTGGATATTAATGTTGTATCTTTCCCAGGTTGGGGGAAACGCAGGGATTTGTTACT
>NC_036855.1:53362980-53382868 GCF_002910315.2 Salvelinus sp. IW2-2015
CCACACGGCGGACTGCGCTGCGCCGCCCGCCACTTGCCAGCCAGCCATTTGTCAGGGTCACCGTCAGGAAAATTAGTGTTTATTCTTGTAGAAAAACCGGTGATGAATTGGTTTATTTATATGCTAAGGGATTTCTGCCCTCTCTCCTCCACTCTCCCTCACCTAGGGTGAAAGGGATAATTTCACCCTCATGTAGGTTTGAGAAGGTGGGYTCTGCATATGTAAACAGGCATTGCCATGTAGACATTGGTAGCTTTCACCAGAACAAGTAACATCAGTGTAGATCATTAACCCCTGGGGTAATGTAAACCTGCAACACTATCACCAAAGCTGCCATCAGCACAGCTCTGTACAGCTCTGTGTGCACCACCAGCCAACACAATAAAAGGCTATTTTAAATCATGCAAACAACAATACAATCAGTGTTTCCCCTATATGCATTTGCTAAATTGTGTCCGAATGCATATAGGAAACACTGACATGCATTATCTCTCTCATAGACTTACTTAGGCTTAAGATTTGAGCATTTATTGCCACTCGTGCTCATAACAGGTAATAAAATAAGCAGTTGCTATATGCATTGAATAAAATAGTAGCTGGTGCTCATCATATGGATCATTGTGAATTAAATCAGAGTAATGTTTTTGTATTTCAGAGTGTACTCTAGGAGGAGTGACGCTGAGTGTAATCCCAGGCCTATACAAGTGCCTCCTAAATATGCATACCGTATGTATACTCTTGAAGCAAAGAGGAAGTGATTTCTGACAATCAGTCCATTTGCCTCTCCAAAGGTGGCCGGCCTTTTAGATGCGGATTAGTCATTATTAAACATAATAATGGCTTTTATAAGTCACTGTGCGCTCCCACACAGTGAATAATTCAGCATTCCACCATGCAAGGGCTTCTGCCGGGCCACGCTTATCGTAGAGGCACTAGTCAGGTGGTCCATACCTTAAATGGCAGACGACAGAATGCATTTGCCTAAATTATTTATTTAATTTCCCCCCTCCAACCCAGCACCACCCCCCCCCCCACTCCGTCACGTTTATTTCAAGCGGCGTTAATTACGGTCGCGCAAGCWGTTAAGCTGTCGTCTGCCCGATTAACAAAGTCAAGCACAAGYCCAGCACCACTTCCCAACTTGGCAAATGGGAGGGGGGGGATGGGAAGCGAGTAACAGAAAGATCAGCTTTATGACAGCCATTGTTAACTCAAACAGAGGGCCATAAAAGTACGGGAGTTCTTACATGRAGTGAGCAGACAATATGAATAAACTTAATTTGTGAAACGTCTCTCCTAATTAATTTGGGAGTTGCTCGGTATGGCAGTGCATTAAAAGTTAAAACAACGTGCTTGTCTTTGAGCCGTAATTCAACGTGAGCGCATTGCTTCCAGCAGTTTCCACATACTGCTGTCACCCAACCGAGGTGAATGTGGTTTGATGTTGTCCCAGTGTATGTCTAGCTCTGCTGGTGATGTGATGACATAACTCTCGGTAAGTAACAACTCTGGAGAACGAGGCGGCATTACTATAGAATTTGAGGAAGAATGGACCCATCTAGATATGTACCATTCCTGGCTCCAGAATTGAGATGCAACGATAGGGGCAACATATAAACCAACCGTGTCACGCCACTGTTATCTACACGCCCCGAGAATGTTAGCCCACTCAGCTAAAGCTTTAAGCGTTTGCTCCGGGAGCTTATACACGATTTCAAACCTCCGGCCAACGTAGTCACTGAACACACATTAATATCAACACTATAACAACAAGACTCAGCGGCACAGCAGAGGTCAAAGGTTAAACATATAGCTTCTGCTGCATTGTAAAAATAGAGTAGGGAAGTTGTTTTTGTTTGTGTACATAAATTACATTATATAATTTGTGTGTGTGCGCCTGTGTTGAGGATTTYGATGTTCCCCATTGACGTCACGTTGTAAGTATCATTTTCTGTTGACTTCCTGGCCATTTTTTTCATACATTTGCATCTGAAGAGAATGAGTGGGATGAAGGCTAAAAATAAACTCATTGTGAGGATGAACGTAGAAATGGCGTCGGCCCTCACGACTCACTAGCATTCAGTCCAAACGCCAATCAGGGATCTGGGCCCGGATGTGCTGTCGGGGAGCGTCAGGCATTTGAGTTCAGTAACTTCTCGATGAGGAGAGCTCTCCCTCTTGCCACTTTGTAAAATCACATTACGCTAATGAGAATGGGACTGGAAGGATAGTGGCACAGAATGGCTATGGATGGGTTGCATGTCAAAAGCGCTTAGATTTGTTCTATTTTGTGAACAGGGGGTTGTTGGGAGGGTTGCGGAGGGTGAGAGTGGTAGCTCATTGGTTTGCTGGGGGTGCGGCAGCAGCGGATGGAGTCATTGTTTCACGCTGCAGGCGTGTGGCCAGTGAAGAGAGAAAGCCGTCCTGTCTCCAGTGATGTGTCACTCTGCTCATTGTTGCTGCCTCGCATTCAAAAATGTGTTTTTTTTATCCCCTAAAACGTCTTAGGTTTCCTGTGTCCCTTTTCTGTTACAATATTTATTGGTTGGCCTACGGCTATAACTGGTTGTTTGTAAAGTAGTAAGTATTTCCATATTACGTTACTAACKAAAGAGTGTTCACCTTCTGACTTACCTTAGGGACAGTAGACCTATCTGTTGCAAAAGCATCACAAAGTGATGCATAACAATGATACCATGTTGGAATGACTCATTGTTCAAAATTGAAAATGTATGGATCATTAATTGAGTCAAAAACAAACGACATCACAAGGAACAATTCAATACTGTACAAATCTCTTGACGTACAGTGAAAGATGTTTGCTGAATCCGAGGATGTCCATTTCCGACTGTCCTCATTATTTCCTATCAGGTTTCCAGAGGGGCCAYGCTTGGTCCCCAAGGCTRTTTATGAGGGAGAGGGCCATGAAGGTCAAAATCAAACATGCGTACAACTCTCACCTCTATAGTAGGGGGCTCATTTTTTGAGTGACGCATGTATTCATCTTTGTTCCATTGGTGAGAGATTCACACTGTAAAATACACTCTTCTCTCTCTCTCTCTCTCTCTCTCTCTCTCTCTCTCTCTCTCTCTCTCTCTCTCTCTCTCCCACACACACAGCAGTCCTTGTAAAAAGGGTGGAGGTTTAGAAGGTGAAAGTTTATGTGCCACAGCGGTCTGATTAGAAGTGCACAGATCTAAAGGTAATGTGCTTCTTTTACTTCATTTTTTCTCATGGATTTATGAGCTCCTCTGAAAATGACTGGCAGCCTGTTTTAAAACGGATATAAGCTCCTATTTGGTGTTTGTGTGTGTGCGTGCGTGCGTCTGTCTGTGCATGTTTATACGTGGGCATGTGCATGCCTGTGTCTCTGTGTGTGTTGGTGTGTGTGTGCGTGCCCGTGCGCGCGCGCGTGTGTGTATGCATGTTTATGTGTGTGTGGGCAGTCACGCGTCTTTAGCCCTCTCTGCAGTGGCTCGTCGGGACTGATATCAGCCTTGCAAATGTGACGTGAAGCCCGTGKGCACTTGAGGATGATTCGAAGTGCCACTCAACAGTGTGGGGACAGCATCTCCAAACACACTTGTCATTTAAAGGCAGGGCAAATGCTCTTCCATCCAGTTTAGTGGGTAAAAAAGGCTGCTTAGAATATAATCATCCCATTAATGCGCCTTCATCTCCAGAACACGCTGTAGAGACAAAGCATGAAGCCCAACAGGACGCATTAGAATACACCAACCTGCCTAAAACCATGCCACTATTACAGTCAATAATTAATCAATACCGTCTTTGTTTGACCTTTAATGTCACTCATAACAGCAAAATGTGCATATTCATGTATAATAAATCCACACACAGTATACTCATAACGTATTATGTTTATAGTGTGCTGAATATATTATTAATCAATGGGAAACAATCATTGAAAGTTACCATGTCACATTATTGTCAAATTTCAGAGGGACTTAAAGGGGCCAGTCTGTTGGGTTCATTAAATGGGAGATGAGACAGCAGAGGATGTAATGGGAATGGACTGACCACAGAAGTAAAAACATGGCAGCCAGCTTCCCGCCGGCGGCAGCAGCTAATGCACTGATCAGATGTGCGGTGTGGCGCTCACTCCCTCTCTATACATGTCACAGCGAAACAGAGAGGACGCCTGGCCCAGCCCGGGCGTGTACCCGCAACCTCAGCCTTATGTTTAACTCAAAGGTCACTTCTGAAATATCACCTCATGCTTGCCACCTCAACTTCTTTGGAGTGGGTTGCTCTCCTGGACTAGGATTGTGCTTGGTCTCAGTGTTGGGTGTGTGTGTGTGTGTGTGTGTGTGAGTGCGCGCTTGTGTGTTTGTGTGTTCCCACAGTAATGTTCCGACATTACCCAACACAATGATCATCTAAATTACAATTTTCTACATATGTTACACCTTCTCTTCGCCCCCCAAATGGTGATTTTTTTTGGTTTGGTTTGGTTTAAATTATTCATGTGGCGCTGAAGACCATTCAGGGTGGCCTTTTGGTAAAATGCCACCTAGACATTAACCTATATATCTGCATGATGAGAAGGAGAGACACCGCTTTCCAATAAAATAATGGAAAGGAGAATCCATTCTAAACCAAATGTTACCCTTGCATGGGAATGGAGGTCCACCGCTCTCCCACAGAAATGTGAATTAGGGCTATATCTGCAACAATTGCACTCATAGGGCAACCCATAAATCCATGTAAAATGTCTGGGCTATAGCATGTCAGTGTCAATGGGCAGTTATGTATCAGGCCACTACACTAGCCACAAGTAAATGAACACCTATCTTTATCATTTGTATATTGATTGCGATCATGTTTAAATGAGATACCCAGCATTGTGGCTATAGCAGATTACTATAGTACATAGTGGTAGTATTCCGTTATATGTACGTGTTCCAGGACTGCACTATGTAGCACTGTATAGTGACTGGTATGCTCCCTTGGTGGATGCAGTTCCTCCCTTACTCTTTATCCTAGAATTAATCCACTGTGGACAGACTCTAGTTACACACAAATCTATATTCCTGGGAGATAAGAACACAAGCATTTGTCATTTCAGGCCTGGCGTGTAATAAGGTTAACCACACGGAGAATGCATATACACACAAAAGGTAGAGCGGTAAAGCAGCACCGACAGAGTGTGTGTGTGTGTGTGTTGTGTGTTGTGTGTGTGTGTTGTTGTGTGTGTGTGTGTGTGTGTGTGTGTGTGTGTGTGTGTGTGTTGTGTGTGTGTGTGTGTGGTGTGTGTGTGTGTGTTGTGTGTGTGTGTGTGTGTTGTGTGTGTTGTGTGTGTGTGTGGTGTATTTTCGTGTTCGCTACTGCGTTAAAAAAGTCCAGATTGTGAACCACAAGGTTGGGTTTTCCCCCATGGGGTTGAAGAAGGAAAGGATCAGTGAAAAGTGAAACTGTCCTCATTATGTCATCACCGATCGTGATCACGTCTGTATGAGGTGGAAGAGACAGACCTTCAGAGGATTGAACGTGGAACTCTTCCACCTTGATCAGAATTGCGAAGGCCAGACAGGGATGAGTAAATAAAGCGTTCCACTGGGATGCTGGCCCATGTTGACTCCAATGCTTCCCACACCTGGTTAAATAAAGGTGAAATAAAAAATATATATAAATAAGTAGAGAGGGCAGGAACAAAAGGAGATAATTGATCATTCCTACAGGGCGTGCCGTAGTACTATACAGTATGTTCCTCATGACACGAAAATCCACAAACCATTAATCACTTCCCCAACACGTAATAGGTGAGTGTTGAATGTAGACGATATTCGATTAAACACCGGAATAAGAGAARTAAATTCATCGGATTGGTTAACCTTTGAGCAAGACGAATAACATCAAGATATTTGGGGGTCGCTTCACTCATTTTCCTTTTGGAGTCACCATGAGTTTCATGGCCTCTCCCCTTCTTATTTTGGTATGCATATGAACCCCTGAATTGGACCGATGTTAAGCGACGGAACGTCACGAAATCAAACCACCGGGGAAGCTAATTAGTTCTTATTTCACCATTCAAACACAATAGAGCATGTTGTTGCCCACCTGTGATGCTTCCCACTTCCACCACTTCTCTCCTCCTTTCCTTTTTATTCCAATCACAACACGGAGGGAGAGACCTTGAGAGAGAACCCTGCTCTCCCTAAACGATGGAAACAGAAATGTAACAGAGCAGAAAAGAGACTTGCTGCTCCCCTGCTGCTTCCATGGACACCACTTTTTAAACAATACACTCATACTGCCTCCGGCTATTGTCACGCATATCTCCCCTCATAGCGAGAGGAATTAGCCAACTTTTGTAACGGTAATTGATCCTCCTTTCTATGCCTTTCCCCTCTCCCCTTTCACGAGAATAGAAAAAGCGGTTTTCTGCTGGATTGTTACGCTGTAGAGACCATTGAGTAGCTTTTTAAGGAAGACCCAAAGTTATTCCCACGACATGCTGAAAAAGAGGAGAAGAAAGGGAGAGCGGAGTAGAAACTCACTGAGAGTGACGCATGTTAGATGTCAGAKTGAGTATCATTTCAAGAAGTCAAATTGACAATTAAAGAAAGCTTGTCTGATAACTTCAACAGCTTCCATGTCCGCGGGATTACTGCGCCTTCTGATTGGCTGCGCGGAATGTCTTTGAAGCAACTCTCAAAGCTTACTGTTGATTTCTGAGATCTACACATTTTATGACAAACATGCACTCTGGGTGTACAACACATTAGGAACAACTTCCTAATATTGAGTTGCACCCCTTTTTGCCCTCAGAACATCCTCAATTCGTCGGGGTATGGACTCTACAAGGTGTCGAAGGCGTTCCACAGGGATGCTGGCCCATGTTGACTCCAATGCTTCCCACAGTTGTTTCCAATTGGCTGTATGTCCTTTGGGTGGTGGAACATTCTTGATACACCCGGTAAACGGATGAGCATGAAAACCCAGCAGCGAACCCAGCAGCGTTGCAGTTCTTGACACATTCAAACCGTTGTGCCTCGCACCTACTACCCTACCCCGGTCAAAGGCTCTTAAATCTTTTGTGTTGCCATTCACCCTCTGAATGGCACACGTACACAATCCACGACTCAATTGTCTCAAGGCTTCTAAATCCTTCTTTAGAGCCATTGAGCCCTAAATCCTCCTACTTTAATGAAATCCTTCTTTAACCTGTCTTCTCCCCTTCATCTGCACTGATTGAAGTGGATTTAACAGGTGACATCAATAAGGGATCATAGCTTTCACCTGGATTCACCTGGTCAGACTATGTCATGGAAAGAGCAGGTGTTCCTAATGTTTTGTACACTCAGTGTATACCTTAATCCTACAGTTAGTGATATACCTACTGTACCTTGAAGCTCCATTTGAAACCATGTGTTGAAGTTTGTCACCAGGGCACATTCAGAACAGGTGTGGAAAATGTGGGTGTGTGTTCTTTGTTTCATACATTCTCCCTGCTCTCTGTTTCCCCGCGCTCTCCTCTGGCGTTCCGAGTGTCAGTTTATCAGTGTATCTCGAACGTTCCTTAATTCAAAGGGCAAAGCGCATTGTAACCTGGTGGGCCTGTGTGTCACTGAGACAGACACATGTTGGAGAGAGGAACGCAAGCCATTTGTCCTGGGGACCTGTCCATCTCTCGGGCCCGGGAGAAACTGATGGGAGAGAAAAAAAGAGGCGAGGGGAAAAAAAGTGTGCGAGGAGCCGGGCTTATCAGTGCAACCTTGCTGGTGAATTAGCAGACCCTTGAGTGATAAGGCCCAGAAGCCATCCAGAGGAAGGAAGGGGGTGTGGTGACAGTGACAGCTGGCTGGCTGGGGCCTTGTCGGCTGTCAGTCATAGCCTTCTCCAGTCTTTATTTATGCCTGAGCACCGCCACGACCCACCGTCCACAGAGCCCTCAACAGAGGGGAGCTGTCTCAAAGTGTTTTAGTTATTGACTAGGAGAATATGTGAGTGAGGGAAGAAAAGCAAAGAAGTGGGGGATAAGGGGAGGGAGGAAGGCAATGAGACAGAGTGAGGTGTTGGTGGAGGAATGAAACAAATGTATTCTTAAAGGCTTTCGTATGCGTGTTACATTCCACTCGCCCATACACTGAATGTCAATTATCTAACCCAGGTCAGCTCTTCTGATCCTTTCTTCATGACTGTACTTCTCTTCATGGCAGAACATAGTAAGTTACAAGGGGAACAGGGTCTGTGTTCTCTTTTTCCAACACATGTCCTGTTTTCATCCTAGGTTTAGTGAGATGGTGTCCGTTGCTGTGCGATGCAGATGGGGATGGATTTCCTATTTTGGATGTGAGCGGTATGAAGTCAGCTTCGATTCCCCTAGCTGTCCATGAAATCCCTCAGTGTGAACCGGACCTGTCAGGTTTGTGATGCCTCCCCATCACCTCGCTGTGACATGATATAATGTGAGATGATATTGAACAACGCCAGTTTGGCACTCAGATGTTAGCAGGGTTTCAGGCCTGACAGCAGCCAGTTTATGGCTTTAATCCCAAAGTCTTTAAACCACGCTTGACACAAATTGAGGTTGACTTTTCTGTGGGGGGGAAATCCTGGATATTTTACCCTCTCCCTCCCTCTTTACCTAAAACTGCTTTTAACAATTCATGTTCGTGCGTCAGCCACTCACTTCGAGTGACAGCCTAGAGGAGGGAGAGAGGGAGAGGGAAAGGCAGAGAGGTCTATTAGGAAGGAAGGAAACAAGATGGCCAACATGAAAAAGGCAGACTTGTCTTTTCTTAATATGAGCTGCAGCTTCTTATGAAGTTAAGACTAAGAACATTGACAAGTAGCAAATATGAACCAAGTGGCGATACAAAGAAAAAGCACATGATAAGACTGTAATTACAAAAACACTWGACTGAAAATCGAATTACAAAGCATTATAACAGCTGTCGATTGTGATATAAATTGTCTCCATTCCCATTTCGAGAGGATGGACCGTGCGGTGTAGTTTTAATTAATTACATTGAACCTTCATTATTTTGAAGACAGCTTTTGTTAAAATTGTAGGGATTAAGATAAATTGTGTTTACCAGCTAGAAGAGGAGAAAAATTGTGTTTATGAATTGTTAATCTGACATAGCGGTGCATTGGCAGAGATGCTTCTTCTCTTCAAAGCGGATAAACAGGGCTAACTGTCTAGAGGAAGAGTGGGGAACAGGGGCACTGGAGAGGAGCTGATTTTCCATAGGAGAGCTTGCACGAGGGATATGTAATCCTTGTTATGCTGATGATCTACAGATTACCAGATTATTTAATGAGTTTTACTGTCATTAACAAAACAAATCCCAGTTTTTTTCCCTAAACGTAAAGGCTCTTCAACAAAGTCTCTGTCGTTCACACAACAATTTACTGTATAAAAAGAGTGACAGACAGATGCTATTCAGAAGAAAACCCTCTAATACGACGCATAATTATGTTGAGACATTAACGTCAATGGGGACAGGAAAGAGTTCATTGTTAATCTATGAATGCATATGCCACCATTTGCCATATGGTCTATGTCTGCATGGAGGTCGAGGGTCTAGTCTACTGTAAATCTACAGGAATCCCCCCGCTCTCAGTCTAAGTGGAGGATTTCAAGTGTTTCTAATGTTATCCCTCTAGCATTCCTTTTAACTGGAACTAACCCCTGAGGAGCTGTGGATCTCTCTCTGCCCCCCCCCCCCCCAGGCCTACCCCTCAGGCATCTCAGGCCTGCCCCACAGGCATTATGGATGGACGGGGATACAGTCCGACAGGACAGACAGAGGTCAGACGTGGAGGATCTTGGCGACAAAGAGCTCCGGGTAGATGTAGGTCAGGCCTACTCTAAATAGGACAAACTTCAAACTGGAGGTTATTGACGGTCTGGAAGTCTACCACACAAACAGAGAGGATGCAAGTGAGTCAAGTGACGTTACTTAGAAAAAAGAAAAGAAATAGCAACAAAAAACAACAACATTATATATCAGTCATGAAATGGAGACACAGCCGCCCGCAAATGTCTAGTACACCTGTTGCCACTGTAGAGGGTTTTAATTCGACAAATCACCACCTATTGGTGACCCTCGTGAGGACAACCCTCCAAATAATACCATTGAACATATTGCATGTGGACATACAATAGGAAACATGAACATTTACAGAAATACTGTATGTGTATAAACAAGTGCAATAGCCTTCTGGAGCTKGAGCATGTCCACTCAGAGATAGTGTACTGTAGGCACATAAAGACAACCAACTCCAAAATGAATCCCTCAGACTGTTTTTTTCCACCCTGTTTTGGTGGTGAAGAAAAGTGATACTTTTCTTTCTTGAAAAGATCTCGCAGATGGCCAATAAAAATGATTGATGTCCAGAGAGGTTTCAGATGGGAGGGGATGTTGGGTGCACCCATAACTTTAAAGTCATTTTTTGTGTGGTCTCACATGTGAATTAGATCAGCTCAACATGGAGCCTGGCCCGAGTCACTTCCATGGCACTCACTAGAATCTAATACTCACTGATCTGTTTCCTTTATACCTGAGCCCACAACTCACATCTCAGCTAAGTCCCACCATACAAATAATATGCTATTTTTTTTGTGCTTTTTTCCTCATACTACTCACCATCGAATTTAACTTTGGTGTCTGTGAACTGAGGATGTTTTATTAAGTAGGTATTGATTGTGATTTGATTAAACTCGCGCTAATTTGCTGCAAACCAGCAGACATTTAATCAAATAAAAATCRATAGCTTCTTAAGAGCCCTTGGTACATCCGTGGAAAAGAAGAATACAGTGGATGTGTTATAAATTACAGGTTAGGGCAAGCCAATATGGTAATGCATGCTGGGACGGTAGAGAGATGGAGAGGGATCAGAAGGATCTGTCACTCCCACACAGAGTAGGATGGATTTGTGTTCAATGGGGAACAATTGGCCTTGGTGTTTCAATTCCCCTGTGAGGAATTTACAACTCCTAGAAAAATAAAGTAAAAGCAAAAACAGCCATTCCACATAATTAATCACATTGGGTTTCCTGCTGTCTCTTTGCAGGACCCGAAATCATTATTTACTGCTTCGGTCTGAAATATTATACGTATTAAATAGGATGGGTACTGTATGCAAAATATGCAACATATCTGAATACGATAATGAAATATACAGGAAGTGTACATTTTCATTGATTTCTAGTGCATTTACCCTTTCCAATAGCTAGAGTAGTCGGTCTAAGGTGTGAAGCCATTCGGACGTCCAAAATGTATATTTCCTTTATGTTCCGTATTTGGCTTCAAATGTTATCCTATCAAATAGAGTAACCGTTGTAGTCAGTGATAACATAATACCAWAAAATGCATGATGTAACACACTTGTGTTGACCACGGTCATATGTTCCACACCGATGGACAAGGACATGAACRTTGTAATGCCAAACTGTCAGTAGCGGTAATCCAACACCCGCTCCAAGGTCTCGATCCAAATTTACGCTGATTCCATCCCGTTCCCAGACCTGAGTTGTACAGGTTCTGTTGCCTTCTGACAAGCTCCACCACCTCCCCGCCTCTCTGAGTCTCATTCTCTATCTGGCTATTGAACAGATATTGATGGGTTGATGCCTACACACTGCCCAACCTATGACGTCAAACGTGACAAATAATAAAATAATACAGTAAAACACTTCAACAGTAAACGTAATGAAGGTTTGCCCCGTGTCAATGGAGGTCCCTGTATGTCGGCTTTGAACAGAAAAAGTGATTAGAGGAGGGCTTGCACAGGCAATTACGCAGTAATCTGTTTTTAAACAGTGTTTAGAGGCGGCAGCCGCATACACATTTAAATAGGGATCTGCAGTAGAGGAGATTTTGCAGGGAGAACATTGAAGGATTTAGCAGGAGTTGTGTAAACAGGAGTGGGTATGTCCCACAGGCCCCTTGGTGTGAAGTGTTTTCCTGTTCATCTCCTTCTCTCAAAGGTGCGACTGTGTTGTATGTACGACCACTCCAGTAAATGTGACAGGTCGCCTACAAGAGCTTTCTTAACTAACACCGCATGATATGTTTAAATACCTCGTCAAATGATTCACCAAATAATTTACGTTCTTTCCATAATAATGGAAATGATAAGCCAACGGCTTTCTCCTTCTGCAAAACGATGCCAAGTCATTTTGTTGTAGATTTGAAGTAGAGATAATTGCAAAGAAATCTCAGATCCTCCAATTGGCAAAACTAATGGCGTCCTGTAATAAGGTGCCCTAGTGTAACCTCAGAGTCACCGGGTCACCATACACGTTAGATGTCAATTATAAGAACCCCATACATCCTTCCCACAATCCATTTGTCTTCATCCCTCTCAGTCACAACTTTGACCCACTCATGGGCCCATCAGGGAGACCTACACTGTGGCCTGCTGCTGGTTCCCTCGTTCTACGTTTCCTCCTGTCAATATATCTCACTCGGTGCAGCAATGTGTAAAGGTTGATTCCGATTCTATCAGGGTAGCTATCTATACTTTGGAGTATTTCATACAAGTAAATATATGTTTTCATGCAAGAGTTGCAAAAGTAATCTCCTATAGAACCAAATAATGTAAACAAATTATGAAACAATGAAACAAAACACGAAACAAAAAGTAGCATATTGCAATATAGGCCCACTATTCCATCTGGCAAAATGGCTATTGTGCCTCATTGTCTAAAAATAGGATGAAGACAAATTGTTATCATTTGCGAAAGCCCATGACAATAATGATGAATGAACACTTTTCCCTTTCTGGTATGCCCTCTCTGAAGTCATTGCTTAAGGCGCACTCTTTCCCTCTGTCTGTCTCCCTCTCTCACTCTATCCCTCCCTCTCTGTTCCCCGCGCTGTGTGATCAACAATGTTAAACTGCTGGACTGGCCCCATCTGCATGGGCCAGGCCCTCACAAATGGCCCAGTCTGTTAGCAGGAAGGCGCTCTGTAATCTCCCCGACCGAACCGCCTGATCCCATGATTGATTAGCAATTTGAAATGACAACGAGGACCCCCTCCAACAGATCTGAGCCAAACTTTCCCATGACTAATGTCCCCACTGACAGGAAAAGATAAGGGACATCCTTCACCCTGCTCACAGCCTGTTTTTGATAAATAACACTGCTGATGGAGTGCGTTAAGGTCATTATTGTGTGAATAATACAATATCATTGGTTTTTTCCCTCTGGTATTTTCTCTTCTTTACGTGTAGACTGTTTTCAGTTACATTCTCAGTAAAGCTGGAAYTCTACAATATGTWTCCAGTGTTGTATTAAGGGTAGTATCATTGATAATATAGGAAACAAGAAAAAAGACAGCGATTTACCGATTAATGGAAAATACCTTTACGTATATTTAGATATGTATTTAATATTATGTCATTCGAGTTTTAATTTGTCAGGTTTTAATGTCCTGTATTAACAGAATAGAATATGTAAGCATATTGGCTCCTACACAAAATCCTGGGGCTTCAATTCGTTTTAAGCTAGCTGGCTGGCTAGCTAGTTAACTAGATTGTTACATAGCTCTTGTACAATATCAATAAGAATGGCACGGAACATTTTGGATSGTTTATTTAAAGCAAATACCCATAGACTTCCAGTCGTTATGCTAACGCTAGAAACAGTAGCAAAACTAATTGCAAATGGATCCAACAAGTTTGTAGAGTCACAACCTTGATGTAGTCACTGCGTGCTAGGAATATGGAAAGGGAAAGGGTATGCCTAGTCAGTTGTACAACTGAATGCATTCAACTGAAAGTTTTCTTCCGCATTTAACCCAACCCCTCTGGGACCAAATACTAAACTTTTGACCACTTATTTTTAAGTATCTTCAGGGGTGTCAATAGTTTTGACGCCTACCTTTTTAAAATAAAAACTTATTACTTGTTACATATTACATATTACTTGTTACATATTACATATTACGTGTTACATATTACATATTACTTGTTACATATTACATATTACTTGTTACATATTACATATTACTTGTTACAAAATCTCCTTCTCTGAGCAATTGTATTAGTATAAAATAATATAATTTCCCAATATGTTTTGCATACAATATAGCTCAGTATTTGAATGATTTACTTTATGCAGTCATTATTGCKCATCTTTATCAAGGTTGTCAATCATTGCTGACCCCACTGTAGGTATCTTTAAGCTTCGAGCTTAAATGTGTAATTTGTTTATACTTTAGCTAGCTAGATCGAAAAGTTCATCTAGAATAACTGCAACAAAACCTCGAAAGAAAGTGTTGACCTTTGACATAACTGCAGTGAAACCTGAACTTAAGTTTAGTCATTAATTTAGAGTGGTGAAGGTTAAGGTTAGGGATAGGGCTCAAACGGAAAAACAAAAATKAAAACAAGTGAAAAAAACAAGTGCTTAGCACTGGGATTGAACTAGCGATGCTTGGAGCCATAGCTCGGAGATTTAGCCCATCCTCAACCCCAACTACCTAGCCCCTTGTGGRCAGTTGTAAATTGCCATGCAAATAAAATGCCGTGCCATAATTTCAACAATCTAAATATTTCTGGACAGCACGTAATCCACAGGAGTGTTGGCTGAATATGTAACACATCAACATATTCTGTTGGGATTATATTGCTCAGGGAAATTCAAAAATTCAAGRAAGGTACATAAATTGGGCTTTAGGTTCTTTAAAAGCATACCTTTTTTGTATGAGATACACAAATCCCAGTTTGCTTGGTACACATTTCATGCTGCAAACATAAAGGCAAGATATTTCTTACTGGGCCTTAGAGAGAGAGGGAGGCAGGAAGAGAGGAAGCACTGGGCATGTGTGTGAGGAGTAGGGTTCAGAGCTAGTTCAGCTGCACCGCTTGACAAATTATTTGTGGAATTGTTGCATTCACAGTCACTTAAATAGGAATCTGTCAGAGGCTGCCTGCTCTGCTGTGTAGAMCAGRGCAGCTTGCACATTGTCCCTGCGCTCTMTCCTCGCCTATGATGGATTGAGCCTAATGCAAATTTACAACCATTTTATATGTCGATGCCTCCCCTGCCCGACCAGGAACATAGCTCAACATCACGCTTCAAGATGTCCGCCTCAGAACACCCTGCATCATCGGGCCCCTCTCAATCTCCCCTTTCACAAATCTCAGCAGAATAAAGATTAATACTCAGGCTTTGGCTGCTTTAGCATTGTGCCATAAGAAAAATGCTTTTAATATGATCTTATCTGTGTTTGTTTACCCAAAGGACTCTATTGTGGATTTTGGCCATGCTTTTATACTTTCTATTTAGCCTTTTCCTCATTTGTTTAAAGGGCCTAGAGGAATGATCAAAGGAGGAACTCGATCTAAAACGCTCCTTGACCTAACTCACCCTCTTGAATGTACAGTAACATAATATTAYGCATACACGTTTTCAGCTGGCATGATACAACTATAACCTAGCTTTTTTAAAGTGCTTATTCACACCAGAAGTGGTATCCCAGCATCAGATTATGGTGTGTYATATGGCAGGTACAGTGCAACCCTTACCTTTGTTTGGGTGAGGGKCTTGAACAGTATTGCAGTTTAAATTTGAGAGATGTCTTCATAATACTATATTACCCCTTTGGAGGAAAAAAAGGAGCCCGTTTCTGACCCTTTCAGCTTTTAAAAGGCAATGTTGTGCCCTTGTAATTGAGACGGTATCTCATCTATCAACTGTGCCACCCTGGATAATAAATATAGAGTACACAGGAGYTCCTTTGAGATTTAAGGGGAGGAGGAGGGGAGAGGGGGAAAGGGAAGATGTGGCATTCAACAAGTTGGTTATCTGCAGCACATCCTGGTTAAGAGCATGGTTTAATCAAATKAAAACATACAGGGAAAGTAGGGGTAGTGTAAAGGATTCACCCGTGTCAACTGTTTCTCAACATCTCTCAACTAGGCCTMCAAGCCTACTCACACCTGCCTCAGCATGCAGGGCATATAGTACATTGTCWCATACTTGACTATTATGAATGTGGTACGCTTTATGTCACAAAGGTCTGCAGCAGAACAGGTGTGTTAAAGGACTGTGACAGAAAATACTCCACTTGCTTATATCCAGTGATTGTTGAATGTGTGAAATGTGTGTTTACATTGTCTACTTCGGGCAGCTGTCTTGAAACTGGGTGTTACCACGTCAGCCCCTTCATTAGCACAATTAGGCTAATTAGCACTGGMCACGCTTGCCATGTTGACATGTATGTGGGGAGTGAAAACACACAACCATTCACATGTGTCGCTGTTACTGATGCCATGACAGGCCTCCTTATTCAAACATGGGGTCCAGGGTTGATGAGAAGCCTTGTGACAACCAAAGACACTTCCTGTTTCCAAGTTGCCTGTTAATTTGTTAATTGGACCCTCCAGATATTTCTACTCAGGAGAATGTTTGTATATGAGCATATAGTATAGTATGATTCCCTGAATAAGTATACGTTGTTCATGTTATTGTCAAAATGTGTAGAAATCCCTTAGGAAATTGACAGATTTTTTTTTGACGATCCCGCTAAAAATATCGAATTTAGCMGCTCTATCGTTTTCACTCAAAAATATTTGTCAGGACTTAACTTCCTCCTTTAGTTCCACCAAAATATTAATTTATAACGTTTCCTCTCCATTTAACGACCCCATTTGGAGAATTTGCGTTTGATCCTCACCGGCTCGGCGAGGCGTGAAGATGGCAGAGAGGAGATGGATCCGTCAGTGTGTCACATAAATATCTTATTAGCCAGTGATCTTATCATCATAAAGCCGCCCATTTATACAGTTAGGCATGGCATGTTGGTCAATTGCACAAAAAACCCAACCGCATGCAATATTAAATCCTCAAATTTCATGCCAACTCCTTTCGCTAGGGTTCTGAAGTTTTTTCCCCCTTGACGTGCGTCTGTCAAAATCCCCCCTTTCATTTTTTTCTCTCTTTCCTCTTTTCCTTTCTCATGGGAGAAGTACTGAATTTGAATTTACATGTGAAGGTGCTGATAACAGTCAGTCACATGATATACAAGTGGCCTCCTGCAGCTTAATCCAGAGAGAGAGCGAGAGAGAGAGAGAGAGAGAGAGAGAGAGAGAGAGAGAGAGAGAGAGAGAGAGAGAGAGAGAGAGGGGCACAGCTTCACCTCACCAAACCTGGTGAATGTTAGCTGTGAAAAAGGTGTGGTGTTTAAGTTAACATCTAAATATGTCAGAAGTAAAATCACAATTACTAAAGAGGAGTCATTCTTTGAAGTCTGCCTCACTTTTATTAGCCCATTGAATAACAGATTCATACATGGAAAAACAGATTGTCCAAAAACAAATCAAAAGGAAGTTTTTGTGTAATGTCTCTCCTATAACTGAGATATTTAAGAAAGCACAGACACATATATACTTTTTTTATTTATTGTGGAATGAACCGTATACATTTTACGTGGAAATGCCCTATTCACTTCCATTCGGTTTATTGTCCCGGTACCGGGTTACCTTCCGACGAGTCCCGTGATACTTGTGGTGGTTGCAGAGCAAAACGTTTTTGTGAGAGTTTCATCTTTCCATAGAAGTTTGTAGCCCAAACTGTTCAGACGTGTTTGTGTGAAGACTGATTTTCAGGAAGTCTCCTGGTCTGACGAACACTGCTGTTGCTCTGCCACCATTCACTAGAGATGAGTCAGTTGCCTTTAGCTTAAATAGACCGATTTTTGATGGGGATTGTTTTATTATCCTTATTAGATTTCCATGTGGGCCTGGACATCGACTCACAGGACACAGACATCAGTTCAACGTCTAGTTTTGATTTACAGGTTGAACTGTCAACTAACGTGAATTCAACGTGAAATCAACGTGAAATYAACAAAGAAATGGCACCATGTCATTGGATTTAGGTTAAAAGTTAGCTGGGGGAAAAAAATCTGAAACAGGTTCAAAGTTGGGTGACGAAATATGAAATATGTAGATTACTTTTTTGAAAATCTCATCGGTTTTCCACACTGAATTACCAAATTACTATTCTTAAATTAAAGAGTGGCACAGCTCTCGGGTATTTATAGAGGTCAGGGATCAACGAGCACTGCTATCAAACTAGACAAAAACTGATTGAATCAACGTGTGTCATCACATTGAATTGTTTTGGTTGAAATGACATGACAATGTTGATTCAGACAGTTTTTGTCCAGTGGGATAGCAGTGTTTGTTGATAGCAGTGTTCGTAGATTCAACCAGTTTTTGCCCAGTTGGTTAGTAGTGTTTGTTGATCCCTGACCTCTATAAATAATGAGAGCTGTGTCACTCAAGTCCGCTTTAATTTAAGCATAGTAATTTGCTAAGAAGGGCCAGAGTCTGTGCAAGTGATAAGGAGACAATCCTCAGAAATAGAGGGATACATGCTGTGACAGAGAAGGAGAAAGATAGAGGGAGAGGGCACACTATCAGGATTATTATTCAGTTATCACTGCTCTTTGGAGCAGAACTGACATGGACAGTAGCAGATATCCTGCATCTCACACATCCATCTGCCACTTCACCATGCAGAGAGGGAGGCAAAGAGACAAACATACCAAAGCAAAGGCACAGGCAAACGGCACATATGCACATTTCCACATATAAATTAACACAGATGCATGAGCACATACCTTTATACAAAGATGTTGGAATATGGTAAACAAACTCACATGAACAACAACACATCAGTGGAGGCTGCGGAGGGCGGTTTATAATAATGGCTGGAACGGAGTAAATGGATTGGCATCAACCCAAGTGTTTGATGTATTTGATACCGTTCCACCGATTCCGCTCCAGCCATTACCACGAGCCCGTCCTCCCCAATTAAGGTGCCACAAACCTCCTGTGCAACACATGCTGTGTAGAACACCAACTAGATGTACCTAATGTTTTTGTGTTGATGTAAAAGACTGCATACAGATAATTATATGTAGTATACACATTTKATAAATATCAATGATTTACCATACTGTATTGACAATATATTAGCCCTGTAAGATCACAAGTGTGATTCATTATCCTTGTGGCGGTCCTGTTGTTGTACATATATATAGGCCATTTCTCATCATCACAATATTCTGTACGCTCTTAGAAAAAAAGGTGCTGTCTAGAACCTAAAAGGGTTCTTCGGCTGTCCCCATAAGACAACCCTTTGAAGAACCCATTTTGGTTCCAGGTATAACTCTTTTGGTTCCATGTAGAACCCTTTCCACAAAGGGTTCTACCTGGAACCAAAAAGGGTTCTCCTATGGGGACAGCTGAAGAACCTTTTTGGAACCCCTTTTTCTAAGAGTGTATGTCTGTTATGTGCATCCTTGAAAATGTCTCATTATGTAGCATTTATGTTGTTCTTTATGTAAATTATTGTCGACGGGTTGACCCGAGAAAGTACCATCAATGCAGTGTGGACAAGAAAGCAGGAAGGCGAGCATCTTACCGCAGACTTTGTTGACAACAACAATAAAGGCGATCACTGAAAACGCCTTCGTATATGGACATCAATTATTTTTTAATTGTAGAAGAGTACAGTACACTAATTAAAACTAGTATATCTTGCCATGCCAAAGGCAAAATTAATAATGCATATTTTATTAATATTCACAAGTAGCACAGGGAATATATTAAAATGATTTTGCGGTTGCAAGTCTGATCTCGTTGGCTCGTGTGTTTCTCCTGAGCTTGTGTTTCTGCTAAATTAATCTTCTCCACCCTCTGGGCCTCCTGGCCCAGCCCACTCCAACCCCAGAAAAGTGGTGTTTAAGAGGTCCTAGTGGACTAAGTGGCTGGGGCTGGTTCTCTCGTGGACCAGGAGGAGGGGCAGTAGGAGCAGTAGGAGCCTCAAAGCAGCACAACCACCTCTCTGCTGTGAAACAGCCAGGCAAACCTTGACCTGTTAGCTGTCTTTCTTTGT
>NC_036855.1:53385343-53430225 GCF_002910315.2 Salvelinus sp. IW2-2015
TTAATGCTAATGCTAATGCATCCCTCTTTGACCTGAAGTTCATTGGGCTTCTTATGGCATGTGGCATAGATATCACAGTGCCTGATGTAGTCCTTGCCAGGCTAAAAACAACTGCAGTATCAACATTCACAAACTCTCTATGTAAAGACACCATGCTCCATAACATACTCACTTCCTGGACATGATTGCAAAAATGTATAGTGTTTGGTCAGCCTATGCATTGTCCACTCACTCATGACATCCATAGTAATGATATGGGATAGTACTACCACTATAATTAGTGTCATTGCTCGGATTATGTGTTTTCAGTAGTCTGATTTCAAGAGGTGAAAACTATCAATTACACAATATATATTTAAATGACATTCAATAAATTGTGTAATTGTTGAGAGGAATGAGAATGTGTGTATATACACCTTTCATCGGCCCTCACTTACCAACGCACTGGATGAAATAGATAAATTCAAAGCATTTTTAATTAAAATAATTTACTCTGCTTTATCATGCACAGTGTTATTGTTCAATATGTTTTATTGTCGCACGCGATGATTCATCATTCTGCCATACAACAATCCTTCCCCCACTCATATCATTTCACCTCCAGACGGAAAATACAAAAAACAAAAAGATAGACACCTCTCCTACAAGTTCAAAAAGGCTATCCATTAAATGGAGAGTGTGTTTGGTATTTTTAATAAGCGTCCTCAGTACTATTGAGTTGGTTCCTTTGTTCATAAGGTAGATTAATTATGCTGTCAGCCGCTCTCAAGGGCTGCTTAACAAAGATTCAATGATATAATGGGCTGACTCTGCTTAGCAATCAAATCAGCATTAGACAATTTCAAATCCTCCTTTACACACTGGCAACCCTCAGCAGCCTCTACATCAAAAATAAAGTAATTTTGCCCAACAGACGGCAAAGCATCATTCTCTTTCTCTCTCTCACACACACACACACACAACACACACCACACAACACACACACACAACACACACCACACACACACACACACACACACACCACACACACAACACACAACACACACACCACACACACACAACACACACACACACACAACACACACAAGTTTCCCCCGCCTCTGCTCTGTGCTCCGAGTCTCGCGTTGCCATTCATTACCGAGCGGGATAATGTGGAGGAGCTGGAAGAGCGAGGGCTTCCCTTCAAGGACAGCCGAAACAAGGAAATATAATTGAACGACACACAGGAATTTGAACTTCCGCATTGTCACAGGCTCTTCATCGAGGCCCTCTTAGAATGTGTGTGTGTGTGTGTGTGTGTGTGTGTGTGTGTGTGTGTGCCTATATTGAGTTTTGGATGGGGGTAAGGTGTAAGCTGCCCAAAGCCAGAATTTCTTATTTAAAATGATGCAATGTAAACCACATATGAGGGCAGAAGGGCTGATCCCAGGACAGTAGATGAGTATCAGAGATGATGTGCATAATAAACACTTTGGCATGGGCACYGACGACACAGTGCTGCCCATGTTTTTCTCTTAGTCTTTTGATGGGGAAGATAGGGGAGGGGGACAGCATGACACACGGTGGACATTCAATAACATCACTTCGGATCAATACACTGATAAGCACCAGCAAAATATAGACCTTGTATAGCAACGATGGCAGGTCTTCTTTTATGAATGGAAAATAATGAAACAAAAACAGCAAATACAATCGATCCATTAATTTGTTCCAGACAGATCCTCCTGCATCCTCTCACATCTGGCCCTGAGTATCCTCTGAACTCCGATAACAACAATTCCCTCACCATGTGACTTCACGGGAGTCCGTGATGTTGACATTCCCCGCCTTCCAACCACCCCTCGCAAGAGATGCACGGAGGATTGTATTTTTTGTTGTTGTACTATCAAACAGTACAGCAGCTTGATTAAATGAAAGGACGAGAGCATATTGTGGGAAATGAAAGCACACGTGTTGTGTGTCAGTCAGGGCTGACGTGGAGGGGAACAGAACAGATCCACTGAAGACTGGTAAACAGTTAGATGAGGTAGTGGCGGCGGCTTGACCTAAGACAAACTAGGAATGATCTTCACCATAATCATGATGAATGAAACTGGGAAGGCAAGTCACCAGCTCATCCACGGTTGATGAATGGTGTAATATACTCTTATTTAGCAAAAAGACTGCAATCATAGATTTTTGAAATGCTGTAATAGTCGACATAATATGTACTTAAAGAYTACTTTTGTTCTCTTCAATGTACTGCTTTTTGTGAAACAGTGAATATATTGCTTGCCTCATTCKGTACAATACAATATAATTGTAGGCCTATATATTGTAATGTAATTAACTGTTTACTCACCATTGATTTTTTTTWAATGTAAACATACACACACAAAACACTTCAGGCAACACAAAAAAATCKAATAAATCATGTATACATTTGAGCACTTGTTTTAGCAACTATCTCTTTGTCTCTTGCCTAGTTAAATAAAATACAAAAATAAAAACGTATATMCTCAGATATTAATATGACTAAACTATATGCAATGTTTTGTCTTTCAGAGGAAGGTATTTCTGCRGAATTGCAGAATTCAGCCCAAAATGTCTATTAAAAATATCTATCTAATACAGTAAGTACATAATCCATTAATGAGTATCTTTATATAGTCATGCCATAAGAGACAGACATAAAATAACCCATATTGTCATTCGGTGCAGATACCCTCCATACACAATCTATATTACAGCTCCATTCTTTATGAGTCTAGCCACTGGCGACATTCACACCTATGATATATATTTGTAGCATAAGCCATAACATCAGTAGATCCACATACAATGGGACTTTTATGAAATTGCTCTGATTCATAAAATCTTTGCAAGTGAAGATGAAGTAGCACCTTCCAGCTCATCCACAGGCTTTGGGATAAGTGATGCTATGGAGGATGGAAGCTACTTCTGTAAAATTGTTCAATACAAAAAGCATATTTGTGTAATGTAAGTGTGTAAAAATCTAGTGCAGAAATCTTTGAATCTTAAAAGCTCGTAAGTCTTAGAAAATATTTGTATATAWAATAAAAGATATTTCACAAAACCATTGTTTTGGTCTTTCAGACTTTCATTTACTGTAGTTCACTAGTTAGTCACTATATGTGACCATTCATGTATGTCTGATAACATGAAATATAATTCATGAGTTAAATTAGAGMATTTCATATACATATTGCATTGATATACATTCTTGACCTTCAATATTATTATGTTTTGTTAAAACAACATATAACGTTTGTTTTATACATGGGAAATATCTTGCAAAAACCTTTTAATAACCTTTAAACCTTACATTATATCCTAACCCTTGAGAGAGAGAGAAAGTTAAGAATACGGAATCACTTTCCTTGTTTTAAAAGCTGTAGCAACTCCTGTTAATTACAAAGACAAGTATTAGACCTCTCACTTTTTTCCCTCTCCCATAATGAGCTTCTTTTTTTATATATATATGATACTGTATTTGTGTCACATGCTTTTTCTTCCTCCATATAAATGACTTTAAAACTTTAAATGGTCTGCCACAATCCATGGTTTGGATCAAATTAATTGCATGTGTGACAGATGAAGTCAGACTGCACTGACGTTAAGGTCATTAAGTTCTGCATATGGCGTAATGAGGTAGACATTGCAGCGAGCGATTGGAGGAGTGTTGTTTACCGAGCCACAGAGGTTGCCTGGTGCTATGTGGCCAATGGTGAAAGAGAMAAATCTTCCTTTCTGGAGGAAGAGAGAGAAAAAAACAGCCACTGCTCTCTCCACGACACGGCCAAGCTGATCCCAACAACGGCAGTGGATGTGACAGTTTTAAAAAGTCTGAACATGTAAATCACAAATTGTTTGCACCTAATGGATGTGTTTTAGCAGATATATCCAAGGCCGCCCCGTCCAACACCACAGCGACCGGCAGGCTTGTCGGCGGGATGATGTTTACAATAATRGGGAGAGGCAGTCCAATTTCGCAAAACACGGAGGCGCAAGAGCCCACCTCTCCTCAGCCTTCCGCCACATTTGAAAAGAGATGAGGTAGAAAACAACACTAACTTCGTGTACGAGGCGACGGGAGAGGCGCGCCTCAGATGCGCATCAGACACAATTTCACCTTGGCAGGGCGCTTGTCAAAATCAAGAAATATCACACAGTGTTTCTCCCCTCTTTTTTTGTATAACTGTATTTGTACCCTCGGGTTGTCAGTCACACACACACACACACACACACACACACACACACACACACACCACACACACCACACACACACACACACACACACACAACAACACAACACACCACACACATGCCTACACACATAAGCAAGGTCCAAAAGATAAACTATTTTATTCACTGACAGTGTTCAGATGGAGTGAGTCCTACTATACTATATACACACACCTGAAAGACACACCCAGGACCTAAGGGAACAGTTTATACAGGTGGATATATTTTCTGAATGACAGCTTTTTCTTTGCTTTTTTTTTCGGTTTGTTTGTCCTTGCATCCACACAAGGTTTAGATGCTCAACTACTTGATTCATGTGAGTTGACATTGGCTCCTCTGGACACTATCTTTCCTTTTCTTTGGTGACTTTATTGGACATGTTACATTTCATGGTCTTAGCTCCTGTCTGCTGTCACTCAGTAAGGACAGTAGAAAGTACAATGTTTTTCTGAAGGCCTTCAATTAGAATGTAATGCCCGAAATATTGTTTGTAACTCAATAAATCAATTTTCCTACTTTTAGACTGTTGTTGTGTGAATTTAGGAATCAAAACAACTAAACTGTAGTTACTTCTTTTGGAGAAAATATCTTTAATTACAGTGGTTGTACATTTTTGCTCTAAATATAACATCCCGTATAATATATAATATTTTGGTTCACACCTGTAGAAGTGAGGATGCAGCAGTGAATGGCAGGAAGTAGAGAGGTGGACTATGAGAGTACAAGTCATTGAATAAGAGACATGCATCGCACAAGAGACCACAGCACCTTTCACACAGACAAACCAGGTGATGGACTCTCCGTGTTGGAGCTGCGATGGGGACAAGTCTCCCAGTGCCAGAGACTGGCAGACCCCTGGGTGCTGCATGACCGCTGGGTGCTGCATGACCCCTGGGTGGCGCATGACCGCTGGGTGCTGCATGACCGCTGGGTGCTGCATGACCCCTGGGTGCTGCATGACCGCTGGGTGCTGCATGACCCCTGGGTGCTGCATGACCCCTGGGTGCTGCATGACCCCTGGGCGCTGCATGACCCCTGGGTGCTGCATGACCRCTGGGTGCTGAATCATCCCCAACCCTCAGGATACCTCTAAAAGTACCCATGTGCAGACGCCCCTGACCTTCTGGCCCTTCTACTAGGATCCTAACCCACTGAACCTAATGCTGCCTAGTGTCCTTCACTCCCCCCCATTATATACGGTCACCAAGACAAAAGATGATGAATAGAAGAGAGAAATAGTAGGAAATCACATCAGTGGAATGAAATCTGCGCTCCGTACGTGCCGGGCTAAAGTGGGCATTCAGCCAAGAGGAGCGGTACAAGGTCTAAGCACCAGATCTCCAGTGCTCCCGACAGCCCGGTTCGACCTGTGCCTGCACTCTGGAGGTGCCGGGCCAAAGTGAGCATTCAGCCCGGAAGAGTGGTGCCAAGGAGAAGCACCAGATCTCCAGTGCCCCCCCATAGCCCGGTTCATCTTGTGCCTGCTCCACGGGCCAGTCCAGAGCCTCCAGCGACGGTCCCCAGTCCGGATCCTCCAGCGACGGTCCCCAGTCCGGAGCCTCCAGCGACGGTCCCCAGTCCGGAGCCCCCAGCGACTTTCCCCAGTCCGGAGCCTCCAGCGACGGTCCCCAGTCCGGAGCCTCCAGCGACGGTCCCCAGTCCGGAGCCTCCAGCGACGGCCTCCAGTCTGGAGCCTCCAGCGACGGTCCCCAGTCCGGATCCTCCAGCGACGGTCCCTGTTCCGGGGCCTGTAGCGAGGGTCCCCAGTCCGGGGCCTGCAGCGAGGGTCCCCAGTCCGGGGTCGGCGACGAGGGTCCCAGCACCAGATGCCACCAAAGTGGTGGGAGCCAGAGGTGGAGCGGGGTCTACGTCCCACACCGAAGCCGCCGCCGTGAATAGATGCCCACCCGGACCCTCCCCTATAGAGTTAGGCCAGGTTTTGCGGCCGGAGTCCGCACCTTTGGGGGGGGGGTACTGTCACGCCCTGGCCATGGAGAGACTTTTATTCTCTATTTTGGTTAGGCCAGGTTGTGACTAAGGTAAGCTTCAATTTCTTTTTTATCCTGAAAAGCTCCCCAGTCCTTAATGATTACAAGCATACCCATAACATGATGCAGCCACCACTGTTCTTGAAAATATGCATGGTGGTACGCAGTAATGTGTTGTATTGGATTTGCCCCGAACATAACATTTTGTATTCAGGAAAATAATTGTATTGCTTTGCCACGTTTCTTGCTGTATTACTTTAGTGCCTTGTTGCAAACAGGATGCATGTTTTTTAATATTTGTATTCTGTACAAGTTTCCTTCTTCTCACTCTGTCAATTAGGTTAGTAATGTTATTGATCGATCCTCAGTTTTCTCCTATCATAGCAATTCAACTCTGTAATTCTTTTAAAGTCACCATTGTCCTCATGGTGAAATCTCTAGCGGTTTCCTTCCTCTTTGGCAACTGAGTTAGGAAAGACGGCTCTATCTTTGTAGTGACTGAGTGTATTGATACACCATTCAAAGTGTATTAAATAACTTCACCATGCTCAAAGGGATATTCAATGTCAGCTTTTTTTTTCTTCCCATCTACCAATAGGTACCCTTCTTTTTTTGTCATTGGAAAAYCTCCCTGGTCTTTGTGGTTGAATCTGTGTTTAAAATTCACTGCTCGACTGAGGGACCTTACAGAAAGTTGTATGTGTGGGTAGTAGTCATAAAAAAACATGTTAAGTCCATGCAACGTATTATGTGACTTGTTAAGCACATTTTTACTTCTGAACTTATTTAGGCTTGCCATACCAAAGGGGTTGAATACTTATTGACTCAAGACATTTCAGCTTTTCCTTTTAAATTCCTTTGTCTTAAAAATAACGCAAAAACATAATTCTACTTTGACATTATCTGGTATTGTGTGTAGGCCAGTCACAAAAAATMTCAATGTAATCAATTTTACATACAAATTCAGGCTGTAACACAACAAAATGTGAAAAAAGTMAAATGGTATGAATACTTTCTGAAGGCACTGTATGTAGCACATKCAGTTGAGAGAAAAGACAAGGGAAGTTCATTTCATAAAAGTGCAGGAAATTCCGCTGACGGGGGAGACTCTGAAAAGGTTAATTGGGCCTTTATCCGGCTGTAGTTTTTGAGGGATTTATAGATGTCTTAGACACACCTTTCTCTCTCTCCCCACGACTTCAGCACGGCGAGAAACTGAAGACAAACACTTAACAACTCAGTGTAGTTGGTAATAGCTCATTCGCTGAACTAATCAATACACTTGAAATCCAACCTGCAAGCTGGTTGCTAACTAGACTAGTAGGATACTTGAGTCACTTTTCAGGGAACACGGTCTGTAACCTTGAGCTGACCCCAAGCCTAATCTGATTGCTATCATATGTTTTAATGACCATGTTATCAGTGACTTAGTGGTCAGGCTAATCCTCCAATCAATACTGCTCTAATCTATCAACAAGATTGACTCAGAATGAGCTGAATGAAGAGATACAAGAATGCATGTATGTCTTTGTGATGTAGGCCTAGTCTTGGGTTCGGGTTTGTGAACAGGAACTCAACTAGAACTAAAGCCAGTACAAATACACACACACACACACACACACACACACACACACACACACACACACACACACACACACACACACACACACACACGCACACACGCACACACACACACACACACACACACACACACACACACACACACACACACACTTTATGGGAGAGGAAGACAGTTACTTACCAGTGAGTGGCCAATGATTACAGACCACTCATTTGTTATGCTCTCTGGCAAATCAGTGGCGATTCACATGACAAACAAGAGGGAAAAAATGAACAGCTGTCACGGTGTGATGTGTTAATTTCCTGACAGTCTCAGCACTGAAACCAATTACTGATTTAAGGGCAAGGAGAGAGAGGGCCTCTGCAGTGGCTAATTAGGCTCCTTCAAGACTAAAAGGATAAAAGCAAAACAAGAGAAGGGAGAATCAGGCAGGTAGTCAGAGGAGCTTCATAAAACAGACAATCCCCCAGTCTACGCTAGTCTCCCTCTTCTCTCTGCATCTCTCTCTATATTTCTCTCGCTCCCTCTCTCTCAGTCTCTCCTTTCTCTTTCCCTCTTATTCTTTCTCAAAATCATATGGTCTCTGTATTGTCCGACCCTCTATATTGCTTCCCCCTGCTTTTCTTCAGTCTTTTCAGGGTCTTTCTGTGGTTTTCTCTTCAACCCTCCCAGAGCTCCCAGTCCCCAGAGCACCAGCCAAGAGCCCCAGCCAAGAGCGCAGGGGGCAGCCATGGCCCCAGTGGACCCCTGTATTTTACAGTATAATGCAGATAATTTCTAAATATTTATTCGCTTTCATCCGTGACATACTGGGTGTGCAGGGCTGAGCGTGCTGTAATTGGAAGGTTCACGGTGCCTCTGGGTTATTTCAATGCTGGAGCTCTTTAGGAGATCGGCCCTGTCCCTGCTCAGCCTAATCTGCTAATAATACCTTTGTCTAATGGTGTCAATGGCCATACATCATGAGAGCACTAGGCTGTAGGCCTCAGATCCCACTCAGAGGAGAGAGCAGGTTGCACAGTGTGGCTGGAGCGCAGAAGAGACACCGATCAGGAACACCGTATAAACATTAAACAAGGTATTGGTACATTTAAAGAGGTTATGGTTTTTTAATGCACCCTGATGTTTCCAGATTCATTTTTAGACCCTCATCAACATCCCTTTGTTAGTCTACAGAGATCATATTATGGCCAGATATCAAAATTCATGATTTTTCTCTTCATTTCAAACAAAAGACAACATCTTAGACTTTTTTTGTTAATTGTATTGTATGGAGAATTGTTAAACAAACTGGGATGAAACATTTGTATTTCATTGTCTATAAATAGATAATTATTTTTAATTTCTTTAGATCAAATGCAGAGACTATCCCCTGGGATGTCCTTGGCTAGTTATTGTGCACAGCTTGTTTTTATACAATTGGACTGAAGTAAACAATATTTTGTTTATACATTTACATTAAGGAAATGCAAAAGGAGTTGTTTGAAATGCAAAAATGTGCCTTTTAGTTCTAAACAGTAGTATGAAATCCAACTTCACTTGACCTGTTATACAAGGGCTTTATCATTTTGTTTGATACTTGCTATTGGTTTGGGGTGAAATGTGGGAGGTCAGTACTGTATGTAATACTGTAAATAAWAGTATGGTATAATTTGCTAATAATTGTTCACTTGCTATATGACCAAGGGAAAAATGCACATGACTATAATTCATTGCACATTTCAACGGATTCTGCAAGTTTTTAATGAGTGTGTTTGGACTGCATTATGCCCCAGGGTGAATTTCCTGCTGCACTGCCTCTTGCAGTAAGTGTGGTACTGTTGTAGAACGGGTTTCTGTAGTGATGCAGTGCGAGAGCTAGGGTTGCCAGGTCATGGGTTGCCAGGTCACAACGTCTACACTTTCACCTTGAGCCTGCTCAGATCCTCAGCTGACCCTGTTGTCCCAATCATTTTGAATACTTACCTTAAAGGGCGACTGCACTTCAAGACTTGGCCTCGTTGTAGATTTGGTTCATTAAGTAATGCTAGCAGCCATGACTGAATTCAAATGTGAGTTGGTTTCGGGGGGTGTGGTTTTAAAGTGGGTGTCTCTTGTGTGTGTTCGCAGGTGGGAAGAGTTAGCCAAATTATTTTGTTAATTAGCTTCAGCCAGCCTGGTGTGTGACCGTGGCAAAGTTGGTTTGACTTTGGATAGCCTATCTACAGGGCTAGTTAAGGACCGTCAATAAATTACACAATGTAAATGAGACATTATTTTCATGTTATTTTAGTTTTCTCATTAAATGCTCTCAATATTTGCATATACATTTCTACAATTGATGATTACGATTACGTGTGTGCTGCCAGCTGTGTGCATGTGGACAGGATTGAAACAAATCCAATCTTCATTTACGTTGTGATGCAGTCACAACCACAAGTCTCACAAAACTCTGTTATGGACGAGACTGAATTTATGACCAAAAAACACTTATTTACATGATGTAGTCAATTTTGATAGTAGAATCAATGTTTCTGACTCATATTGATGCCACATAGTCTGTCTTCTAAATGAGTAGTGCTTTTTTAGAAGCAGATGCTCTTCAAACAACTTTTCYAGCCAATTATGAAAATGTTCACAAAATACTTTGATTCTATTAATCGGATGACGAACTCAGTTGGGCCATTTGAAATTAAATTGTTTTGTTATTCTAGTTCTCTGTAAAACAACTGGCTGGCTGTAGTTCAATGTAAACCTTTGTTGAAATCATAATATGCCAATTCTGGCAGAATGCCCCACATTATCTACTGTATGTAGATGTTCCAAAACTGTTTGTCAAAATTGTAGACAAATTAAGCTCTCTGAAATGTTTATTTTTCTCTCCCTATTTTTCTCTCCATTCATTTATAAAAATTAGTTCGGTAGGCTTTTATTTTGACTATGATCCACACACACATTATATTTACCATATTTTTGTACATAGGCACACACACTTCAGAATTGACCCTCACAGGCCAAACCGTTCTCAATTTCCTGTATCCTAAATTATTGGATGCATGTCAATTATGATACCATTTTAGGGCAATTGGATGCGGTATTCTCAGGGTCTATGTTGTTGACATTCTATCTGCAACCGTTTTCTCCACCATTTTACCTATATTAGACCACTATTAAATCATATATTCTCTAGTGAATGTTGGAAATGATTTCYCCCATCGTGGTATAGGAGGAGGAGAGGCGGACATTCAGGACTCTCATATTGACYCTTSTCTCTTAGGGYTTCTAGATGGCTGGCTTTCTGATGATGGTGTTGGCATTGGGCTTCTAGTTTGACTAGGTGGCCTGGTGTATGGTTGATTCATATACTGTATGGGGCAGCCAACTCACTGTCTGACCCTGGTTCTGCCTAAAAGGTTGTAGCAGGTAAGTATCTCCTTTTAGACATATTAACCATTCTCCAATCTTTTCTCGTCTTTCCGCCGCTCCTCTGTAATGCATGCAGTTGCGCAGCTGCACGCAGAATCGCAGACAGGCTGATCATCGCTTGATTTATAGCACTGACCGCTGCCTGCATCTCTCAGGCTAATGACACATACACTAAAGTCATTGATTTGTATGAATGGCCTCCGTTGTTCATCTATCACAATTGAATGTAAGAGTTTGCAATGCAGAGGTAGAGAGGAAGGGGGATAGCACCCTTTCTTAGGGGGGAGGAGTGAGCGTGGAGGGGGAGGAAGAGGTAGGAGGTGGAAGGGGAGGAGGGACCCAGGGGCCACCAGTCATGAGTCATTTGCTGCTTCTTTAATATGTACTCTTCACTGTTTATGTAAATGGCCATGGAAACAGGAAGCTGTGTTCAATAAAGCAGATAATAGCAACAACAAGGAGCGTTCACCGGAATTACCTCTGGTCTGCTGAAGATGTAGGAAAAGGGGGGAGGGAAAGGGATTCAACATGGAGGGTTTTGCAGGTTCTCTGTATTAAAGAATCATATTTTTTATTGCATTTGAATCAGAATTAAATGAAACACCGAATGCCAAATGTATGTACGCAGCTTTGGCTATCCACATGGAATATCATATTGTATCGGGTCAGTGTTGTGGAGAGAAATGTGGGAATTATTAATACAATATGGCTCAATCATAAAAATGAATGTACAGATGTAAGGTCCTAGACCTTACACCACATGGTTATAACAATAAAAGTAGCCATGTGTCTTCCTTTATGGAAAAGTCTGACGAGACAAAAATAGTAAAGAAAACTCCCAATAGATAATTATAGAATCCAACCGCATCTGAAATCCGACATCCCTAATTGTTTTGCCTCAGACACTTACTGCAAGACACAGTCCTTCACACACACACATCCACATAGACCGTCCCTCTCTGGAAACACACAAACACACACCACCCTGTTGCATACCTACTCTGTTCCTGTGTGCCCTTTCCACTTCCACCTCTCACAGGAAACAGTGAGTTTTGACCCAGCTGGTGTTAAATCAGTCTGTGCACAGGAAGAACCTTCCAGGAGGGAAACAAGATAGATGGCCTGCGGGAAGACATCTCATCACTTTAAAACATGAGTGTGCAGTTCTAAAAGTACAACTCAACAGCAAAGTGGACCACATCACAGAGCAAGACCACAAAGCAACAAACAGCAGCAAAACCAAACCATGTCACTTAAAGGGCTCTATTTTATGCAGGGGGTAAGTGTCAAACTTTAGTTTAATTTTGTCCTGTAAACACTAGTGCAATGGCATTTTCCAGACCTYACGCCAGGTTCAGATTTTTACCTGTCTAACATCAGTTGGCTTGCGCTGTTGGGAGGGTGGAAATATTTGAGGTGTGTCCTTATATGCCAATTTCAGTGAGCGCAAYAGGGATATTTTAGACKGACCAAAAGCTGGTCTTAGCTGAAACACAATTGATTATGCCATTGATTTTGCCAGCGGAGGCACACACCGTAGCCTTATGTTAATCCCAAACGTTTGATTAAAATATCATGAGCAGCAAAACAGTCAACAGTTTTAAAAATGTAWATTGGACATTCTTTTTGTCCAGCTTTGGTTGTGAAAATAGAATACATATTTCTGACACACTCCTGAACCTGTACTTCTACCACTAGCACTTAGATGTACCATTGCATTAGGTTTGTTAAACTAGAGTCCGTGATGTTCGGAATTGTTCTGGAATTTCGAGGAGATTTTACACGTGGCTATTTTCATCCAAAAATAGCCATTTGCAAACAAACATTGAACAGTTTGCAAACGCCCATATGATAGTCACTTTTGACTAATTACTAATTACATAGTCACATTTTCCCATTGAGGGAAAAACAACAAGTTATTTTGACTGTGAACTGGCTGACTCCTCATGATCACTCAAGCTGACAGGTTCTACTCCGCCATCAGCCACCTAATCAGCTAATGATGGCAGGAAATGGGCAGGTTCACTCCCAATAAATCCTCCCCATGGAAATGTCTGGGTTTTAGTGCCTGCTCACCCATCCTACTCCACGCATCAGTGAATTAAAGTCACCCCTTTGGTAGCTGTGTCCTGGCCAGCGCTGCCCTGGTACATATAAAACTCTCCTACCGAAGATCCTATGTGGTGTCCAGTCACTATAATTATTGACCTCACACCACCATGAACAAACACCCGCCCACGTACGTACGCACGCACTCTGTCTGTACAGGAAACAAGTTGAAAAATGCAATGCAGATGTCATGACTCATGTGTTGCGAGACCATATTCAATGACGTCAGATCTAAACAAACCTGTCAGCTATGTTCATCAAAACCAGGACTCGTTTCAGAAAACAATAACAACATGAGGAAGAGGAAAGCAGTCACCTGTATTTGGAATGTTGGTGTTGAAGGGATGAGTCTTTCAGCAGATGTTTTCATACCTGAAAATGAATTACAGAGGACATACCGTAAGTGTGCCTGTAAAATGTTAGAAGTTTAGTTTTTCGTGTTAACATGGGTGAMGATGTTCTCAATTAAAATAGAAACCAGCTGTGTGGTGGATATCACCAACATCCCCTAATATAATGAATTCTCACTGACTGCTCGAGGAAGGTAGATAGAATTTAAACAGTGTGATCGTCAAAGCCTTCAAACCCGTCTCCGGGATAATAACGAGATGTCATGCCTTTAAACGSTCAGCTTTAAAACGAGGGGAACATTTGTCATTTAWGCGGCTCTCAGTCGAAGGCGTCTGTCAATGCCGGCTCCACTCACACAGACGAATCCAATTACGGGGATTGGACATCTCTAACAAGGTGCGAGGAAAAGGCTTCCTGGACAAACAAYGTCCCCCTATAATGAGAGACCCTCATTTGAGTGATTTGAGTGTCTCTGAGCCCAGSGATTGATTCTGCAGCAAACTATCAGAAATACCTTTTTTTCTCTTCAAACTCACACAGGATCCAAACAGGGAATTAAAAAACGGAGATGTTCGCAAGGCACGTATCAAGCTCAGGGGCTGAGGCAGAAAACTTTGTTTGTCTTTATTCTCTCTAGCAGACACACAGCCAGGAGCTCAAACTTWWGARCGGGAGATTATTAATCATGCCTGAGCCAGGCCTGTCAATACAAATCATACAGGACGAGGATAAAAAACAAGGTGGCATAAAAACTTTCACAAGTGGCTCATTTCGCCTCATTCACTCGCATAGCTAACCAAGGCATGGATTGTCAATGTGCACCGTGATCAATGCTCCAGGGCCCCGTGGAACCCATTGATTTCTCAACTCCCAGATTTCAGCGTGGCTCTTCATCAACAAAAGCACTTTGTCCTTCCCAAATAATCAGATCGAAGGGCCTCATCCCCCTGAGAGAGCCGAGGCTAGTACGGTGGCGACTCTGCGGTGTCTCCGGCTGGTGCTAAGCCCAGTGTCTGCTGCTGATGAACGCTGAGGCTGTGTCAGATCTGACCCCCAGGGGCAGTGCATTCTGCTGACCTCACTGCTTTCTGAGAGGGAGATGCATGCTCAACAAATGACTCCTCACTCACATGTATGAATACATCATTCTAACCGAGCCTATGCAAGTCAAGACATCATAACTGAAGGGGGCGGAAAAAAGTGCTACAATGGTTTATTCCCAAATGGCACTATGGTTTATTCACATCCTAGCAGATGTTACGTAAGAAAGATATTCTATTTTGGTCCCAATTATTTGAAATAATGTATCTAGCTATGACCTTTAATTAATGAACTACACTACATTACATCATCGCCTAGACTAGGTTCATTTAATTAGTAAACGAAGAGAAAAGTGTCTGAACTTCACTCCTGTTCTGATTGGCAGTCATCTCGAGTACACCATCTGCACTTCATCAAACCTGTGGTTTCACTCCAGGAAACCCACGTGTAATTCCTCTTCCTGACTGCCCATGAATGTATTTCCTGTCAATATAAGAGGTATAAATAGATGGGAGACGGTGACCATTCATAAATCTAGTTAAATATTTAAAGAGGGTATTTGGGCAGGGAAGAAGGAAGAGGGAGGTAGAGAAAGAGGGGTGCTCAAGTTGCTGCTCAATTTGATCAATTGTCCCAGTCCTACCTCTGCGCTCAGAAAATTACAAATTGGAATCATGGAATCAGCAGCCGTTTATCATCACAGGGGGAACATGGAGGCTCACACACCCCGGTCCTGGGGACAGAGGCAGGGGAAAGGGTGTATGAGCTATTCCAAATAGGCCTGCTCTGAATAAACAAAGGGAAATAAGAGATAGAATTGAAAGACGTTGTTATAATTGGTTCTCTTTTTTCCCCCGATAGCCTGAGTGACTTTATGCCACAGCTCAGTAAAATGATATTATTTATTAAATCACATTAMATCTATTTGTGTTGACACTCGTTACAAAGAATCCCAGTTTACAGTAGAAATGTTCATGAGCGCTCCTACAGATGTACGACTGATGTGTGTTTTTCTTTTGACTTTTGCTCATAAATGACCTATGTGCTGTTACGTGGATCTCGGAGACATGTTGACAACGTAGAGAGGCTGTGGCAACTGTGCCACTGACCGAGTGACATTGAGTTCTTTATGAAAGCCTGCCTCCACAGTGCCGTCGAAGGTTCTGAGGTTAGTGGATGGTGCCGGGGGAGAGAAGAGGCAGAGACACACTGGCAGGAAGACGCTCATTAGAGAACCATTTTAATAAGCTGACTCCAGGCTTGACATGAGAAATTTAGATACCCCCTATCTCCTAATAGTTTTGATTAGTTGATATAATTGGTATACCTTATTGTGCCGCTGAAGTAATAGTAATGTGTGCAAGTCGCTTGAAGTCGCCAAAACGATGAGGGGAGAGAGGTCTTTGTAAATGTGATAAAGTTATTTGATTGCACAATTTGCGAGGTTATTTAAAACCGTCTGTGACATGCGGCAGGCTCATAATTGTAGAAGGCTGAATAATGGTGCCGGGGCTTTGTAATTAGGCGATGTGGAAATGTGTGGTGTAATGGTCAGAGTTCATTTTAATGAAGGTGTCACACAATGCAAAACAACCACGCAGCTCTGTCTGCAGGCAGCTGACCGTTTGTTCAAATATAAAAGCCCTAAATACCCGTCGTTAGTTTGCCAAAATCTCTAGTGTTAAAAAAATAATTACCAAGATTAACCTGTGGCTGTTTGGGTGGCACACATTCTCAGTACAACAACCACTTTTAGATAAACATGAAGTTATCTGGGTAGGAGTTTCTGTTTTGTTCATACTTTCTTGTCTTGTTATTCTGGTGCATTTATGCAACTGATCACACTCACAGGTCCACCTGTAATGTTGGTCAATAGAGTGAAAGACACAAAGATCCTCTCACCCATTTTCTGTTATTCATTTTTCCATTTTTATTTCAGATGGAGACCCATTCGTGTGAGCGGAGCTGTCTACCGCTCTCAGTCTCCCCCCGGCTTTCATTTCGGCAATTATGAACCGACATGAGAGCCTTCTGACATTTGTCTATCAACGCTGCTGTGAGTCACAACCCTAATTAGYGTCTGAGGAAAAACAAAAGACCGGAGAGAAATTCTCCCTCTGGTGAYGTTTAATGATCAAGCCCTAAGGGTCTCAGCCAGCCATGGAAACAGCATCTCAGCATATAAAATCCTCTTTAAGCAGACCTCATGTGGGCCCCCTTCAGTCATCCCGAGCAGGTCCGCCCTGCCTCCTTCCTTCCCTTCCTGTGCTGTTTCGGGGTGCAAGGTGTCGGTATTATCCTCATTTGTTTGTGACCCGATCAGTGTGGCAGCAGTAGTCCATGTGAAGATGGATTCTGTGTTCCCTCACTGAGCCCTGGCAAACAACGTGCACCCAGGAGATAGCCAGGGATAAAATATGTATTAGTTTTCACAAAAGCTCCCATTTTTATACCACTTTGGAAGACAAAAAGAGAGAGGGGGGGGGGGAGTCTAGATTCGAATCTACTTACAGCAGCACAATCCCCCACAATGCAACAAACAGAGCAATATTGTGAAATCTGAACGTCCTACTTTATTTATCACCATTTTCAATCTCAAGGCCCCTTCTTGTAACCAGCCGTTTAGTCTTGAGTTTCTCTTTTCTCCCACTCTTCCTCATTTCCCTCTTCCTCCCTTTTTTTCTCCAGCTGACAAGCCCTGGGTTTTCAGAATAGAAAGCCAGCATTAATTAAGACAGTGCCAGCTGTAATTTTCTTGGGAAGTAAATTTCTGCACAACTAAAGGTTACGGGGACCTTTTCACTGTCAGAATTTACTACAGCCTGTGAATGTTAATGCAGCTAATGAAGACATGCTCTCAGTCTCTGAACTTAAAAGTACCACCGGAAAGAGGGAGGAAGGAATGGGCCAGAGAAAAAGGAGAGAAAGAGAGAGGACAAGGAAAATTCGATTTGAGGAATACATTTGGAGTCAACGCATTAATGAATTAATTGAGCCCAGTGTGTAATTTCCATACTAGGAGGCGTTCATGTATTTAAGTTGTGAGAAGTACGTGATGGTTCTGATAAGCAGTCTTCAACATTAGGAGTTGGTTCCTGGGTCAATCTTGCGTTGGTGTGTTATAGATGTCATTCAGAAATAGGTCTATAAGATGACCTACGGGTAGTTCTAGGACAACTCCACCCTATATCATTTAACGTCTGTAAATAAACATCTAAACTGGGACAGCATGGAGACACGAATGGAGGCTAACACCTTCTAGACAAGAGAGAAATGTTTCAAAATAAACACGGTTACACCCAATTAGGATTTTTATTTTAGAAATGTTCGAAGGAAGACATGGTCATGAATGAAGACCACCGGGCAATGATCTGGCCACCACATCCATGCCGCTGGGAAGAGAAAAGGTCTGTTGTGTTGTTGGGATCAACTATTTAAACGGGAGCAGAGCGCTTATGTTACAGACCGACATGGAGGCCATTAGGCAGTGTTATATGTGTTCACTTAATGGGCAGCTATGGACAAAAATAATAATCAGAACAAGCACACACACACACACACACACAGACACACACACACGCATGCACACATTCTGCAATTAAACTCCTAGCAACAACAGACTGTCTACATATGCGTTCCTAGGCCGGGCCAGCCAGACAGGGAGGTTGGTAGGGATACAAAGCAGAGCTATTTAAAAGGCCTTGAGTCTTCACATCTGTTCTGCTTGCCTTTCTGATAGCACCAGAAAAGTGAAGGAATGAAACAAACAGAAARTAACRTTTTCCCCYTGCAGCAGCAGACWTGGGGGCAGATCGCTACGATCAATGACAAGGTCAGAAAGCAGGCGTAGAGACCAKCAGCATTCCTGAAGAAAGTMATATTTAACCTGAGGCGAGAGAATAATTTCACTTTCTCCTGATCAGTTTAAAAAATCTCCTCTGTCAGTGGTGGCAGATTTATACAAATTAATGGCCTTTAGTGAAAATCTCCAGCGCTTGGGTTATTAATTGTTAAAGTGCATACATTAAACAAAATGAGTAAAAAGTCATTTTAATAAATTATCTTCTCCAAAAACCTGCTCAAAAGGACCATTGGACTCCAGCACATGAGCTGTATTGAATATGATCCTTCAAAATAATATGGAATAAATAAGAGAAAGAGAGAGAAAAAACAGCAGGAGGAGTAATGAACAGACTGTCTGACACTATCTCATTATTTTCTACCCCTACTCAATTATCTGGCCCTCTACACCTTCTAACATGTCTTTAATTCCTGGCTTACTCTCTCTTTTTTGAGGAGAGCTATAGGCTGGGCTTCGTAGGTGAGGAGGCTACATGCCGCACTGAGGAGGGTGTTTGGTTGCCAGGTCTTGATGTGGGAGCCATGCCCCTCCACTATGTTTGGGGTTAACTTCAGTTCAGTCGACAGGGCTAATAGGGCTTTTAATTACACAGCTCTCTGGTCAACTGAGCACGCTTCAGATGGACAGCTCCTAGCCGACCCATTTCCCTTTCCCTGCCATGACGGAAACATCACCCCCTACGCCCCACTGCCGTGTGTGTGGCGTGAAGCTCACTCATCATTTTGTTGAACCAAAAAGCGGTGAATATGGGCTAATGAATTATCAAAGAATATTTGCTTGCTTGTGTTCATGCCTGTCTGTCTCTTTTGTCTTGTACCTACTTTCTCTCCTCTTTCACTCTCTCAGTCTCTCTTCCTATCTTGCTGCCTCACTTACACACTCACACATGCACACACACACACACATGCACACACACGCACACACGTGCACGCACACACACGCACACACACACACACACACACACACTAGACTGACTGATAGCTACTTGAGGTGTCATCGTTTTTACTTGAGGGAAGAGAGCAAGAGAGAGGAAGGGATGTTATTTCCCAAATTTGGCCCCTAGGACAAAAAGAGGCCTGCTTGATATTCATCGAGCTGCGAGTCTTGTTGGAGAGCCTGTGAAAATCTATTCACTATGATAATGAACAAATTGTCATACATTGGGCTCTGTCTCCATCTGACAGTGATAGTTATCAGAGAGAGAGATGGAGGTGTGGGGACGGGGAGGGGGGAGTGCCTGCCATCAAACCTGTCTGCACAGTCATCCCCCACAGCTGATTGGACCCGTTACGGGGCTCTGCTTGTTGTTATGAAGGAAAGCCCCCTGGCATGCATCTCCTATCATGTCAGAGCTTCACATTTAAAAGCTGTCGTCCTTGATTGATACATAGCATCAAAGGAGGGAAGGAGGGGAGGGAGGGAGGGATGTGTGCGTGTGTGTGTGTGTGTGTGTGTGTGTGTTGTCGCAGCCCGGCAGCAGTCAGAACACCTGTACTACGTATCCTCTTTTGGAATATCTCCAAACACCCAGTAGCTGATTTTTGCTCCATATTGAAACAGTGCATGTGTCATGATGGGGTTGTGTGGTGGATGCTCGAGCAACTGCTTCATTGTGGCTTGTAAATTCTCCCTAAAATAGCTCGGAAGATTGACAGGATGGTAGGACTGGAACAGATGGGCTGAGTGGCTCCTAGTGACACGGTGCCATGCCATCACTCCTTTTAATGTGTCACATTGTCATCGTGGTACTGCCACCCAAGGCCAATGAGAGGCACAGCAGAGAAGAGTGAGAGGACAGAGGAGCAGGGTGTGGCAAAACGTGTGACGGTGGCATAGGTTGTTTCAAGACAACCCATCACTTTTGAGCATGCCTGCCTGAGGATAAAGAGAACGTACAATTCAAACATGGAGAACGCCAAACCGGGTATTTGAAATCCACCGTTAGCGAGTGTGGTGACAAGTCAAATCTGATTCATTCTGTTCCGTCCTCGTACTTTGGGGTTAAACGTCTGTCGTCTATTCCATTATTTGCATATAATTACCATAGAAATGCTGGTGGGCCCAGATGAAAAACAGTCGCGACAGGGGGAACCTGTAATTTCATTAGGTCAGGGATCGGAGTGTTTAACTTGGCACCCCTGGTAATGTATTCACTGTTGTCATACTTTAAGGGGGACGGGGCAGTACGATAACTAGTGGAGGGGTACGTTTACTCTTTATAGATAGGAAGATAGATAGATTAGACATAGAAGCTGTCTTCCACATTGGAACTGACAGTGTTTCCACCTAGATGTCTATCTAACTGTATATGCATGCGTTTATGACTGACATACCACCAGCATAGTTTAATGGTATTATAGGTGTCCCAGTTACCACCAGATGTTGGTCATTAGCGCTAGCCTAATTAACTAATTACCATATACCTTACCAGCCCTGGTCTCCTGTGTTTTTATCAACGATGGTCAGAGACAGCGGTACTGTAACTCGGTGATTTCTGTACGTGATGGTAGATATTAAATTGGCGCAACGGAGGTAGACCCACACAAATGCCCTTGAAAGAAGCAGCCGTACGGAAGCATGCTCTGGGGAGCGTGTAGTAAATTACCAAGAGGAAATAGTAAAAAACAACAGCAATGAGGGGAGGCTGTAGGTGGCTCTTAGAACGCTCTGGCTGATATGTTACATAAATCATTCTAATGTGAGACTAAAAAGTGTGCATATTTTAATAAGGCAAAGAAAGAGGGCACGCCGTGAAACACACACACACACACGCATGCACACACACCGCTAATATCTGAGTGAAATCTTCATACATATCTACATTTGTAACACAGCTTGATGTCCTGGACCCATTACAGAAGCATACTTCTTCTTAAGTCGCAGGAAGGGCAGATTCCCCACATGGGAATGCTTGTGTTCTTATTGGCATTCATCAAAAGTCAGACAGCGTGTCTGGGAAAGCGAGCCGCGTTTCATTCTCCATGCGGTGATGGATATGCAGGGATCAAGTGTCTGTTATGGTCAGACGCAGAAGAGTCACCCAGCTCATAAAGACTCTCTCTGCCAGAGGCTGTTGCTGTTAATCACTCTTACAAACAAAACCAGCAGAGACCGCAAAGGTTATTTGAAAGGTTTCATGCTTTGGAGAACAACGCACAAGCACTCATTTCTGGAGTGTTGGAATATATTACCTGCATTTCCCATGACAAATCACGCTGTCACGACACTCTTGGACACTGTCATTTGGACACATTGGTTCAAAAGGTTCCCAGTGAGCTGAGGCTGTTGTCTTCTAATGAGGAATCCATACAGACATGATGGTAGGTGTTGAATAGCGAAGAGCAGCAAGGCAGGAAGAGGTACATCCATCCGCTGCCAATCTGAGTACGGGGGGGGGGGGGCACAGTGAGCAAGTAAAACACTCCTCAAGCTCTCTGCCTTCGTGTGGCGTCTGCATCACAAACAGAAAACATACACGGTCCACACACAGACACAAGTTGATGGACCGCCGATGTGTCTGAGAGGATTTGTCACTGATGTACATGCAGTGCCCTTAAGAAAATGACGGCGCTGTCAGAAGGCAGAGGGGGCCAGCGACGCTTTGGATATAAATCTGGAGAGGAGATAAAGAAAGTACATGATRAATTAAGCAGTGCATATAAATTCTTAAGAGCCTCCATTTTAATGYCGGTCATTATTCAACAAATTTTTCTAAGAAATGCCACATGGGCAGGAACAAGTAATTAGGGGGAGAAAAGTGAAACTGTCACCCTTAATGGTTTACTCCGACGCCTCACCTTCTCTGCTGAAGTGGGGACAGGGTCCAGAAGAGGCTACACAGCCAGGCGCTGGCTACACACTGCCATTAGGCCCCCTCTCAAAACAACTGTTGGGGGGGCCTCACATTCAATCCCTAATTTGAAGCGTTACGGAATGTTTTTACTTCTTCCAAAGCCTACTCTCAAACGGCAGGTGTATTGTGATGAATATATGTGCTCCTGTGTACTCCCCCAGAAACCTACCACCCTTCGCTCTCCAATCGCCAAGGCCTAAATAAATCTGAATTCACAGGGGATATTGTTAGTGTTGGGCAAAGTACTATTAAAATGAAGGGACATTTATGGATGACACTTTGTAACAATTAGTCAGGGAGTGTTGATTAATAAAGTTGGTCTGCCATTCTCCTGAAACCTGGGAGGCTATGAGCATTGTCAAACGGATCATTTTATTCATTATTTTTGATTAATGCACTGGGATACTCTGAATCCGAGACAAGAAGAGAGAGAGGGTGGGGAGAAAAAAATAGTATCCTCTATGCAAAATAATAAATATTGAATGAGCATGTGTACAGTTAACCTTGGCCGTGGCAAAGAGATTTCAGGGGGAGAAATGTGCATATTCAGCAAATAAATTGCTGCAGGGATTAAAAAACAAATTGGGGGAGTTTGATGAACATCACCTCTCCAGACCTGTCCGTCTCCCGCGAACGCCAGTGATTAATTAGTTTGTTTAGATACTCAATTAGTCCAGTGATGCAGAGAGAGAGGGAGAGGGAGAGAGAGAAGGAGCGAGACGGAGAGAAAGCGGGCAGACTGGTCCCTGATAAGGACAAAGGAGAGAAAATATATGTGAGTGTTTTTCCTTTTTCCTTTCCATCTTCCACCTCTCTCTCACCACCCCCTTTCTACCTTTCCCTCTCTCCCTCTTTAGTTCCATAGTGAAACTTCAGTCATTTTGTCCCCTTCAGCACAACTTGCTCACATTATCATTTCCTCTATGGATGTTCTCTTCTCTCCTCATCTCCCTTTAGTTGATGTTCCTTTTTCATGGCATAATGTGATGGATAAAAACGACCTGTTGGAAAGGAACATTCAAAGATATTGAATTTGGTTCTGATTACTTGTTTGCATATACGGTTGAAGTCGGAAGTTTACATATACCTCAGCCAAATACATTTAAACTCAGTTTTTCACAATTCCTGACATTTAATCCTAGTAAAGGATCACCACTTTATGTTAAGAATGTGAACTGTCAGAATAATAGTAGAGAGAATGATTTATTTCAGCTTCTATTTCTTTCATCACATTCCCAGTGGGTCAGGAGTTTACATACACTCAATTAGTATTTGGTAGCATTGCCTTTAAATTGTTTAACTTGGGTCAAACATTTCGGGTAGCCTTCCACAAGCTTCCCACAATAAGCTGGGTCAATTTTGGCCCATTCCTCCTAACAGAGCTAGTGTAACTGAGTCAGGTTTGTAAGGCCTCCTTGCTCGCACACACTTTTTCAGATCTGCCCACAAATTTTCAATAGGATTGAGGTCAGGGCTTTGTGATGGCCACTCCAATTTGTTGTCCTTAAGCCATTTTGCCACAACTTTGGAAATATACTTGGGGTCATTGTCCATTTGGAAGACCCATTTGCGACCAAGCTTTAACTTCCTGACTGATGTCTTGAGATGTTGTTTCAATATATCCACATAATTTTCAATCCTCACGATGCCATCTATTTTGTGAAGTGCACCAGTCCCTCCTGCAGCAAAGCACCCCCACAACATGATGCTGCCACCCCCTGCTTCACGGTTGGGATGGTGTTCTTCGGCTTGCAAGCCTCCCCCTTTTTCCTCCAAACATAACGATGGTCATTATGCCCAAAATGTCCTATTTTTGTTTCATCAGACTAGAGGACATTTCTACAAAAAGTACAATCTTTGTCCCCATGTGCAGTTGCAAACCGTAGTCTGGCTTTTTTATGGCGGTTTTGAAGCAGTGGCAACTTCCTTGCTGAGCGGCCAAACAGGTTATGTAGATATAGGACTCGTTTTACTGTGGATATAGATACTTTTGTACCTGTTTCCTCCAGCATCTTCACAAGGTCCTTTGCTTTTCTTCTGGAATTGATTTGCATTTTTTGCACCAAAGTACGTTCATCTCTAGGAGGCAGAACGCATCTCCTCCCTGAGCGTTATGACGGCTGTGTACTATTGTTTGTACAGATGAATGTGGTACCTTCAAGTGTTTGGAAATTGCTCCCAAGGATGAACCAGACTTGTGGAGGTCTACCATTTTTTTCTGAGGTCCTGGCTGATTTCTTTTGATTTTCCCATGATGTCAAGCAAAGAGGCACTGAGTTTGAAGGTCGGCCTTGAAATACATCCACAGGTACACCTCCAATTGACTTAAATACTGTCAATTAGCCTACCAGGAGCTTCTAAAGCCATGACATAATTTTCAGGAATTTTCCAAGCTGTTTAAAGGCACAGTCAACTTAGTGTAGGTAAACTTCTGACCCACTGGAATTGTGATACAGTGAATTATAAGTGAAATAATCTGTCTGTAAACAATTGTTGGAAAAAATACTTGTGTCATGCACAAAGTAGATGTCCTAACCGACTTGCCAAAACTATAGTTTCTTAACAAGAAATTTGTGGAGGGGTTGAAAAACGAGTTTTAATGACTCCAGCCTAAGTGTATGTAAACCTCCGACTTCAACTGTATTCATGAGATGTGTGTTGCATCAGAGTGGATGTGGACAATGTAGCTGACCCATGCTTTAGATTATATGGTACAGGGTGTGTGCCTATTGTCTGTCTCTGGTGGAGATATACCCTACTGTATGTCACGATTTGTAGTGATGTCAGGTCACAGAGAGGTTGATGAACAGCTGCATCTCTGCACTTAGTTGGTCCTATCTGTTTAGTGTAACAGATATGTATATATACAGTGGCTTCAGAAATTATTCAGAACCCTTGACTTTTTCCAGATTTTGTTACATTACCGCCTAATTCTAAAATGTATTAAATCGTTTTTCCCCCTCATCAATCTACACACAATACCCAGTAATGACAAAGCAAAAACATGTTCTTTGAAAATTTGGCAAATGTAAAAAAACGGAAATATCACATTTTGGGCTCCCGAGTGGCGCAGTGTTCTAAGGCATTGCATCTCAGTGCTAGAGGTGTCACTACAGACCCTGGTTCGATTCCAGGCTGTTAATCCACCTATCGTGTCAGATTTTGAAAATATGCTTTACAGAGAAAGAAATCCAAGCTTTTGTGAGTGTATCAATTAATGCTAGAACAGCTAGCCCCAAATTAGCATGGTCACGAAAGTCAGAAAAGCAATAAAATTAATTGCTTACCTTTGATAATCTTCGGATGTTTGCACTCACGAGACTCTCAGTTACACAACAAATGTTATTTTTGTTCGATAAATATTAGTTTTATAACAAACAAAAAACGCCATTTGGGTTGCGCGTTATGTTCAGAAAATCAAAGCCTCGTTCCGTTCGATGAAAATTCCAAAAAGTATCCGTAATGGTCGTAGAAACATGTTAAATGTTTTTTATAATCAATCCTCAGGTTGTTTTTAACAAACATAATCGATAATATTTCAACCGGACCGTAACCTATTCAATAAGAGAGAAAAAGAAAATGGAGACCTACCCTCTCGCGCGCAGGAACTAATCAGAGTACACCTGACTACTTTTGAAAAATCTCGCTCATTTTTCAAAATAAAAGCCTGAAACTATGTCTAAAGCCTGGTCACAGCCGGAGGAAGCCATTGGAAAAGGAATCTGGTTGATACCCCTTTAAATGGAAGAAAGACGGGCCAGGAAACACAGATTAAAAAAAATAAAAAATCACTTCCGGGTTAGATTTTCTCAGGTTTTCGCCTGCAGAATCAGTTTTGTTATACCCACAGACAATATTTTGACAGTTTTGGAAACTTTGGAGTGTTTTCTATCCTGATCTGTAAATTCTATGCATATTCTACGATCTGGACCTGAGAAATAGTCTGTTTACCTTGGGRATGTTATTAAAAAATTAAAAAATATGACCCCTAGCGTCAAGAGGTTAACTGGCTTGCCTAGTTCAACAAAATTCAAATTAATACAAATTTACATAGGTATACAGACCCTTTACTCAGTATTTTATTGAAGCACCATTGGCAGAGATTACAGCCTTGAGTCTTCTTGGGTATGACACTACAAGCTTGGTACATCTGTATTGTCATTATTCTCTGCAGATCTTCTCAAGCTCTGTCAGGTTGGATGTGGAGCGTTGCTGCACAGCTATTTTCAGGTCTCTGCAGAGATGTTAGATTGGGTTCAAGTCCGGGCTCTGGCTGGGCCACTTAAGGACATTCAGAGACTTGTCCCGAAGCCACTCCGTATTGTCTGGGCTGTGTGCTTAGGGTTGTTGTCCTGTTGGAAGGTGAACCTTCGCCCCCATTCTGAAGTCCTGAGCGCTCTAGAGCTGGTTTTCATCAAGGTTCTCCCATCTCCACAGAGGAACTCTGGAGCTCTGTAAGAGTGACCATTGGGTTCTTGGTCACCTCCCTGACCAAGGCCCTTCTCCTCCATTGCTCAGTTTGGCCGGGAGTGTCTTGGTGGTTCCAAGTTGTAGAAACATCTCAAGGATGATCAATGAAAACAGGATGCACCTGAGCTCAATTTCGAGTCTCATAGCCAAGGGTCTGAATACTTATGTACATAAGGTATTTCTGTTTTCTGAACCTTTTTTTCGCTTCGTCGTTATAGGGTATTGTGTGTAGATTGTTGAGGAAAACGTGTTATTTAGTCACTTTTAGGATAAGGCTGTAAAGTAACAAAATGTGGGAAAAGTATAAGGGTCTGAGTACTTTCTGAAAGCACTGTGTATATATATATATACTGAACAAAAATATCAATGCAATACTAATATTATTTCTATCAAATGTTGTGTACAAATTTGATTACATCCCTATTAGCGAGCATTTCTCATTTGCCAAGATAATCTATCCACCTGACAGGTGTGTCATATCAAGAAGCTGATTAAATAGCATGATCACTACACAGGTGCACCTTGTGCTGGGGACAATAAAAGGCCACTCTAAAATGTGCAGTTTTGGTGCACACCACAATGCCACAGATGTCTGAAGATTTGAGGCAGCATGCAGTTGGCATGCTGACTGCAGGAACGTCCACCAAAGATGCTGCCAGATAATTTAATGTTCAATTCTCCATCATTAGCTGCCTCCAACGTTGTTTTAGAGAATTTGGCAATACGTCCAACCGACCTCACAACTGCAGACTATGTGTAACCACGCCAGCCCTGGACCTCCACATCCAACATGCTGACCAGACCGGACACGTCGCGTACGCGAGCATGGCAAAATAAATTTTGATATCCATGTTATTCAATTATTAATTGAATACAATGAAAGTTTAGATGCGATCACCACATAAGTTCAAAGATGAAAAAGCCTGGAAGGAGGAGAGATGACTAGAAACGATTTGGTTGGCCGTTTTATGTGTGGATTAATTGTCGGAGTAGAGGTCCTTGTGCATTTCAGGTAAAATAACAACTCAATGTTTATATCCCAGGACAAATTAGCTAGCAACAGCAAGCTAGCTAAATTGTACAAATTAACGTTAGCTAGCAAGTGCAGGCTAACTAGCTAAATTGCCATACATGTTTAATGCTTTTCGACCTGTCCCCAAATTAATGTCATTGGTTCAGTTTGTTTTGTTATTTTAACCTGCGTGTCGTGATCGCGTTTGGTGCGGGGGGTCAAAATACATTTATGCACGATGGCGCACGATGGCGCACGATGGCGCACGCGCGCAGCCGGTTCGGGTTCCGTGTAAGTTTCTTCACCTGCAGGATAGACTGAGACCAGCCACCCAGACAGCTAATGAAACTGAGAAGTATTTCTGTCTTTAATAAAGCTCATTCTGATTGTCTGGGTCATTCTAATTGTCTGGGCCATTAGGACACAAGGAATTTATTGCAATTGACTGATTTCTTTATATGAACTGTAACTCAGTAAAATCATTGAAATTGTTGCTTATTGTGTTTATATTTTTGTTCAATATATATATATAAGCATATATATATACACATGACCCATGTCACCCTCACTCTGTCTGTGTGTCTGTGTCTGTGTGGCTGTTTTGGGGTGTGTGGTGGTGGTGGTCGTGTGGGGGTGTGGTGCTGGTGTGGGTGGGTGGTGTGTGGGGTGGGGGGTTGGGGTTGGGGTCGGGGTGCGTCGCGCGGTAGTTGGTAACGACGGCGTGCCACGACTCAGCCTGAGAACACGGCCAGCCGTGTATTCGTATGCGCGCTTCACAGCGTTCGGGGCCGGTCGCTGAGGCCGGACGTTCTTCATGAAGACTGGACATTAATTATGGACGTGCGTCTGTTTCTCTGACGACGGCAAGCTGGAAGGTGCATTCCCCTCTCTCATCACACTCACACGCAGACACACACTGACTGACACAGAGGCTACACACAGACACGCTATGAAACACACACAGACTCTCAAGAGCCACGCACTTCCAAGCAGCCCCCTTTTTCACTTTGTCACATCACATTTGCAAAAACAACAGTGAAAACATAACTGTTCTCTCCCTTTGCCTCTTCCTTTGTGTCCTTGCTCACCCCTCCCCCTGCCACCCGGTACAAATAGCTGGTTTCTGAGGGGGAAGCCTGTGAGGTTTTGACTGCTTCTCATCGGCCCGATAACCCGCCAAGGAGACTCAAAAGAGGCTGCTAATGGACTCGGTCCCGAGTGCTTGTCACACAAACATTTCTGCTGTCACAGCATTTTATCACACACACTCACACACACAGCGCAGCAGAACACAAAGCCGCACAAACAGACAGCTTGCGCCTGTGTCCTAGTAAAATGTCTCTCAATGCATAACTCTACACATTTTTCTCTATTCCTTAAGCTAGAGAGCAATGGATGTTTTCACCATTTTATTGCATTTGTGAGTAATAGGATTTGTTGAGTGGTACCGGTTTGACAATCATCCAAGAGTTAATATTTGACATACTTGTGTCCGATGGTGGCATATGAAATATTTGCTTGATAACCACTTTATATTGAACATTGCACAGTAAATCGCATGCTTTCAGTGCTTTATATGAAATTCTGTAAAATACAGCAAAGACCATGTTTTACCCCATCTAGTTGTTTTATTTGAATTACTACAATTAAAGTAGTTCAAAAGTACTACCCCCACTTCTATGTCCCCCATTCCAGTGAAATTTGACATTTTTGAGTTTGTCAGCTTTTATATGCTCTGAAAAGACGAGAAAGCTAGGCCTCTCTTTGTTGAGGGATCAGACACATCACTGTCCCCAAAGGTCCAGCTCTCTGTGGCTCGACATAATTCAGCGCAAATCGCTCCGCTCTCGTAATGGAGACAGTCCGAATCCCCCTCGGACCACAGTCCTTGTATCGCCGCAGTCTCTCATTTAGCCAGGCCTGCTCTTCAAATGAGCCTAACCAGGGGGGACTTGTAAGACCCCTCCACCTCACCCCACCCCCCCTCTCTCCACACACCCCTTCTGCTCCGACCCAAGTGGACTGAATTATTGATGGTGATCTTCAGACGTATTCGTTAAGCTACACAACTTGGATGGGGAGCATTGGAGAGGATGGGTTAGTGATGGTAAAAGGGCGGGTATTTATGTTTGTTCACACAGGAGAGCCAGTCACTCTCTTAACACCCCCCACCCTCCCCCTTGTCTCACCAGAGTCTCTTCACGGCCCCCATGCTCCAGAGTTATTTGGAAGGCCAAAGTGACAAACACACAAACCATTTTTGATGTTGAACAGCTCACAAGACATGCTTTTAGACCTCTCAGAATGACAGTTGAGGGAATAGACTAGGAAAGAGTGGGGGAAGGCCATGCAAGTTTAAAGAGACAATACAATGTGAGAATAGTTTGTTTTTGAGAGAAATGGAAGSAGAGGCAGACAGACAAAAATAGYRAAGGGAGAAGGAGAGAMATTCACTTCACTCTATACTTCACTCWACATACTGATTTGTATTTATGAGTCAAAKAACTTAGATACTCTGACAATAACAATAACATGTGGAATACACTGTCAGCATCAGTAATTTAAACAGTTCTTGAAGAGTATGACTTCTGACTGCCTAAACTATCTAAGCAAGATGGCCCTACACTCCTAGAAAAAAAGGGTTCTGAAAGGGTTTTTCAGCTGTTCCCATAGGAGAACCCATTTTGCTTCCAAGTAAAAACCTTTTTGGTTCCAAGTAGAACCGTTTTGGGTTCCATGTAGAACCCCCCGTGGAAAGAGTTCTGCATAAACGATTATTCCTATGGGTTCAGCCGAAGAACACTTTAAGGTTCTAGATAGCAAGTTTTTTTCTAAGAGTGTACCTCATCATAACCCCAAAATAATTTTGTTTACTTCAAATATTTGTTTATGTTTTTTCGAAGAACGACAGAGCCAAAAAATTAATCAGCAAAACCCTACTGATTGTACAGTACTCATATATACTGTATATATTAAAATATATTTAACTGTGATTTTTTTGTGAACTATTATACAAAATACTCTGTAATGTCAAAGTGGAAAAGAATTCTAACATTTCTCAGTCAATACATGTTAGAAACATATTTGGCAGCAATTATAGTTGTGAGTCATCTTGGGTTTGTCTCTAAGAGCTTTGCACACCTGGATTGTGCAATATTTGTCCATTTTTCTTTTCAAAATTCTTTAAGCTCTGTCAAGATTTTTTTGGGGGGGGTCATGGATAGACAGCAAAGTTAAAGTTTGCCGTAGATTTAAGTAAAAAACGAAACTTGGCCAGTCAGGAACATTCACGGTCTTCTTGGTAAGCAACTCCAGTTACGATTTGGCCTTGTGTTGTAGGTTATTGTCCTGCTGAAAGGTGAATTCCTCACACCGTGTCTGGTGTAAAAAGGACTGAAGCAGGTTTTCCTCTACGATTTTGCCTGTGCTTAGCTCCATCCTGTTTCTTTTTATCCTGAAAAACTCCCCAGTCTTAGCCAATGACAAGCATACCCATGCCATGATGCAGCCACCACCATGCTTGAAAATAAGAAGGCAGTTACTCAGTGATGTGTTGTGTTGGATTTGCCCAAATACAAGGCTTTGCATTTAGGCCAAAAAGTGTATTCCTTTCGCCGTGTGTTCTTGCTATACAACTTTATTGCCTTGTTGCATGCATGTTTGGAGAGAAAAAAAATCGGTATATTTCTATTCTTCTTTTCACTGTCATTTAGGTCATTATTGTGGAGTAACAACAATGTTGTTGATCCATCCCTAGTTTTCTCCCATCACAGCCATTTTTTCCCATCTGTAGCTGTTTTAAAATCACAAATGGCCTCATGGTGACATCCCTGAGCAGTTTCCTTCCTGTCCTGCAGCTCAGTTCAAAAGGATGACCATGCTTCACCGTAGGGATGGTGCCAGGTTTCCTCCAGACGTGACGTTTGGCATTCAGGCCAAATAATTCAATCTTGGTTTCATCAGACCAGATAATCTTGTTTCACATGATCTGGGTCCTTCAGGTGCCTTTTGGCAAACCCTTTGGCGGGCTGTCATGTGCCTTTTACTGAGGATTGGCTTCTGTCTGGCCACTCCACCATAAAGTCCTGATTGGTGGAACGTTGCAGAGATGTTTGTCCTTCTGGAACGTTCTCCCATCCCCACAGAGGAGCTCTGAAGCTCTGTAAGAGTGACCATTGTTTTTTGGTCACCTCCCAGACCAAGGCCCTTTTCTCCCGATTGCTCAGTTTGGCTGGGCGGCCAGCTCTAGGAAGAATCTTGGTGGTTTAAAACTTCTTCCATTTAAGAATGATGGGAGGCCGCTGTGTTCTTGGGGACCTTCAAGGGTGCAGAAATATTTTGGTACCCTTCCCCAGATCTGTGCCTTGACCCAATCCTCTTTTGGAACTCTACGGACAATTGCTTCGACCTAATGGCTTGGTTTTTGCTCTGACATGCACTGTCAACGGTGGGACCTTATTCAGACAGCTGTAAATCTCAAGGATGATCAATGGAAACAGGATGCACCTGAGCTCAATTTCGAATTCTCATAGCAAAGGGTCTGAATACTTATGTAAGTAATGTATTTCTGTTTTTATTTTTAATTTTTTTTTAAATCAAAAAATAAATGTATGGGGTATTGTGTGTAGATTGTTTTTTTAATTTTTTAATTTAATCAATTTTCAAATAAGGCCATAACGTAACAAAATGTGGAAAAAGTCAAGGGGTCTGAATACTTTCCGAAGGCACAGTATATACACATATAAAATATTACCACAAAGTGAATATGACCCACCACCTGGATTCGGTCCTAAGTAGCAACATTTTAAATGTTGTTTTTTACATTGGATAAAAGACTCAAAGCTAGAGAATTGTATAGCATACACTGCAGTTGAGGAATAATGGGAAAGTAATTCTGCTTTGAAAGTTGATAAACTTGTAACCCCACTTTGGAGAAAATGGACCTTTAATATTTTACACCTACTAGAGTTCTCTTCTTTGTCTACACCCATTCAGCATCGATCACACCCTCTTAAGCCTTAGTCCCACCCATCTCTTTAACCCTCCTGTTGTGTTCGTTTCATGTCAATTAATTCTCTGTTCCCAGTCCAAAATGACCGCCCCATTATAGCTAATTATAAATCCGTAATAATACATATATTATCACCTAATGTTGCGTTAGATCTTTTTATCAACTTAAGTTCTTGTGAACATTACACGTTTTGAACTTCTATTTGCTATTCATGGCCTATAGGCCTCATTGACCTGAGCTCATACAAGCCGTTTTTGAGTAAAAAAAAGCATAATGTATGGAATATTTTGACTATAACAAATACTCAGATGAAACATATTGTGCTCTTTATCACAGACTACTTTGTGTCAAAGTTTAACAAGGACTCTCTCCTCCTCACCAGTGTCATGATCAAAGATATGATCAAGAGCCTCACATACAGTATATCGTTTGGTCATTGGCTGCCACAGAAATAATTGTGAGCAAGGCCTCAAAAAAGCTTTATATACCAGAACTGCGAGAAAAGTTCCATATATTATTGAAACAATGTTGCAATTTTTTGTGAGAATGCCAACAGGTGTGGTTCCCATGAGGGAAATATTCTATTGTGGAAAGGTTACCGTGGGGGTTGCCATGGAAGCCATGAACAGGGTCTGGGAGAGGAAGTGTGTCCATCTGATGAATGGGTATGTGCCTGAACTCAATATTATACACTAATTGTAGTCTCACCCATTAATTTCTAATGACCGGTCCATTTTGACCGGGAACACCACATGTGTAAAAAAGTTCAATAAAACACCCAAAATCTAATGAAAATCATCCAAATGTATTTTGTGTGTTCAGATGCCCTGTGTGGACAAAGTCATTGAACCTTATGACAATCAGATGAAATGAACTACATTTTTCAGAGAGAAAACCTGTAAATCGGTCCAATTCAAATGGAACAGGATTAAGGATTCACATGTGAGGCCATGTGCTAAACAGATTGAGTAGCGTAGTAAACAACCAAAGATTTCAAGACTAAAAGTGGTAAAAGTAGTAGCCTACAATATAGAAAAACTCTGACTTCGGTTCAGGACATGTTGTTCTTCACGTTACCATCTCTGGTAAACACACACTATATTAAATAAAAATCTACGTTTATTTTTCACATGCACAGGATACAGAAGGTGTAAACGGTACAGTGAAATGGTTACTTGCATAGTAGCAATATCAAAAACATAAAGTGTCTAGATAAATATATTTTAGAAATATTTTAATTAGATGACGTTTACCCAGACACATACAGTATGTCTAAATTGATGGGTCACGTGAAATATATGCTATAACCACCCCCGATCCACATCTAGCTAAGTGGATGGGTCACAATTGTCTAGACATGTGCACATGTTCATGAAATATAATAGATGGCCGTAATCACTCCCAGACACACCTGCCTAACTTGATGGGTCACGTAATTATCTGGCGAAGTAGAGTCTTTTACTTAGATATGTAGCTAGCTAGTTAGCTAGTTAGCTAGCTAAACAATGAACCGGCATAATCCCAACTCATACAAACATACAAACATTGTCATAGCTGTAGCATGAATCTGCAGGTAGCTAAAGCTAACCAACTAGATTCAATGTTAGCTTGCTAACATTAGGCTATAACTACCAATGCAAATGGGTTCCTGATTCAAATAATATTACTACACAGATCATACAAGTAACGTTAGCTAGCGAGCCAGCGAGCTAACATTCGCTAGCTAACAGTACACTTTCTGACAAAACTACTTTCTGACAAAATTAGAAACGTATAATATCTGAAAATATAGCAAGACTCTTACCCGTATAGATGGATGAATGCTTCACGGCAGACTGGAACCATTTAACTGTTTTGTTTGTAGCTACATCTTGTTTGCCAGTGTTGTGTCAAGTCACTGGTTCACACTGACCGTGGCATGTGCAGAAAGTAGCCCATCACAACTTTTTCCACCTGATCTGTCGATAGCGCCTGCTAAATTCAGGGCATAAATGTCGTTGATAAAATTAGCTAAACGTTTGAGCACCTCACATTATAGACAGTAGCATGCTATATGGCAGACCAATCCAAACTCATCTCCTGCCATGTCCAGCCCATCCATTATCTCAGCCAATCATGGCTAGGAGGAAAGTTCCTGTCTTTTTCCGAGGCTAAACCAACTTGGCTCCTAATTCAACAATTGTATTCATATTTACAGATGGAACATTTACAGTTTGTTATTAAGGCACATAAAAGTTCACATGTTCCAGAAGGCATTTCTGTCAAAAAAATGCATTTTGATCAAAAAGCAAAAATATGCTCAAATGCCTCTCCTGTGAGGTAGTGATGTGCGACATAAGCCTAGATTCCTGAAACAGGTCATAAATGGTGACCCCGACATGATATTTCTTACGGATGCTTTGAACTAAATTAAAGGTTATTACATTCGATTCCCCGACATACTGTATAACAAATATGTGGCTTACGTGATGGCGAATATGCAGGCGACTGATATTTTTCGTATTATCTCATATTAATAATTTGATCAAAAAACGCAAGAGTAGTCACAAATTTGATTTGACTAGGGATGAAATCCTCCATTACAGGCAATATATTGGCATGCATAAGAAACAAATCGAAGAGGATGTTCATTCCAGAGCTCTCAGTGTATTTACTCGGGAAGAACGATTTGTGACACAGAAAACTAGAGATGAACATGCTTTATACCACTGTGAAGTTCCAGAGATATCAGAGCGCGAAATAGAGCAGTTGCAAGCAGAACTTCAAGCATTCGAAAAAGAGCACGATTTGACTAGGTCATTTCTACATGACGCGAAGCAAGACTTGGTAGAACAGAAAGCAAATAAGCTCCAAAGTGACCTAGCTACCAAAATAGCCCTATTGCAGCTATTGGGACATGCAGAGGCTAATCCCAAACAGCCCACAAAGCACAGTTGTGATTTCTAAAAAGGGAAGGGCTTATGATCAGGCACTGTTGAAATCCACCTGCACATTTCAGGCAGCCTGCCAGCCCACAGAGTAGGACCAACTATTCAGTAAGGTTTTGTAACTCTTGTCACAGAAGCAGCATACTATGCAAAGATGTTGGGATATAGGGAGGTGTCGTCCGTCTCGATTGTACTTGTAGCATAGGGTAAATTTTGAGTTTTGTCCTAAATGTTTGGATTTGGATTATCTGACAATGTGTTAATAATTTCTTCCTTTAGAACGCCATCATTTTTTAGATCCATTTATGATAGCTATATAGGTTACTTTTGTGAATGTGTTTTTTTTATGTATACAGATTGCTAGACAAATACATATGGGTAAGTCCATCTGAATGTAGAGATGTGGGTGTGCTATGAGTAAAGTCATTGCCTTGTTTCTCACAACATTGGTATTCTAATGTTGGGTGCTGTGAACTGACATGCTAATACATTTAATTTTCAAATTGCGTTTGAAACCATTTGCTTGAAAGTTGTTTAAATTTAACTCCAATAATTGTTCTTGATTATTAGATTATTATTTGTATTTTTTCGTCATTTTCAAGGCATATCCATTTTCTCTCAAAGGGTGGAGAATTTTGGAGAGTTTTTATTTTCAAATATACTATCTTATATGATGCAGTGATCTTTGATATCTTCTATATTCATCTGACTGATTTGATAAAACCACATATGAAGTTGCTATTGACCAATCCAATCAGATAAATCTGACTATTTTATGTTAATTGAAATGTGAATTAATCTGTGAAGTCTTGGCGTACCTTCAGTTCTGTGTTTTTCATTTGAATTACTTTTGAAAAAATGGAGCATTCCTTTCTGGCTTGCTTGCAGTGAAGATTTGCATGTCTAAAGAAGACACTGCTACCTGCCAAAGGGACATTTTTGAAGTGATGCTGCAAGGGCCATGAACTGCTGCTCTTAAGATTGTCTACAGTGTCTACAGTGCTGGCCGTCTGGTTTTGAACACTTCTGTCTGATGCAGAATTAGATGTGATCAAGGGAGGGTTATGTAGAGTGGCTCGGCCCCCGAAGTGTCTCTTATCAGCTGTATGCAAGGATTACTTTGTGATGTTTTAGGAATGCCTCATTATCTAACCAACCCCCTGCTGTCACACTTCTGGGTAGCAGAGGTTCTGTTGTCTTTACAGGTCTGTAGGTCTGATATCTGATTGGAGGTTAACTCAACAGTAATGATATTGGTCAATAACTCCGTTTTCGAATTCAAACATGGTCAGATGATATAAAGGGTCTGAATGTATCGTCTCTTTTTATTTGAGTTCCTGACCTGCGCTGGCGAGATACCTACATTCTCTCTCTACCTCTCCCGTGATCTATGGGGCCATGGCTCAAGCCATGGTTTCTTTGTCTCTCTCTCTCCACCTCTCTGTTTAGGCTTAGAATAATGCCAAAGTAATGCGTGTTAATGCTTTATAACTTAAGCGTTATGCTCTGCATGTGAATCCATTCATTTTACACTTGTATTTAGAATTCCATTCTCAGACATTTCTTGATTGCCTATTGCTATAACTCAACTGTAGTCTCTTGCATATTGCTAAATCATCTTTATGGAGTCAGATAATCATTTTAATAGGCTAATTGCTTAGTCTTATTATAGCTTGTGAGGTATACTGTATACACATATTAAATATTACCACACTACAAAGGCATATACAAAGGCATATACTGTACGTTCTCAAGACCATTTCAAATGTTTGAAATCAAAGTATTTCTCTAGTGATCAGGCTGCTGTATACACTGCAGGTGTGTAACAGACAATTTGATAGAAAACGTGCTTTTACTAATTAAGGTTGACTATTTATCTTCATCACATATAATTCCTTTAATGAAGATAGTCATGTCAACCAATGTCATCGGTAAACATAAAAAAACGGGACGTAGATTCGTATACCTTACGTTTTTTATTTTGCTCATATAATTGCATTTTAGCAAACAAATTCAGAGAGAAGCAGAGAGGATCTGATATTATGGCCAGTGATGGTTGTGTCCTCCAGGGTTTCTCTGGTGAGTTGGAAACATTTGCAGAAAAGGCCATGCTCAATTCTCTCAAGCAGCTACAACAACAACAAAAAAGGCCATAAAAAACATTCATCAAAAATAGTAGAGGAATGGGGCAATTCATTTCAGAACCATGGAAAATAAATGGCATCAATATTTCACATTGTTTTATGGAGAAGGGACTTGATTTAATCCGGGAATCTCAAAATGACCACTAGCTATCAATTAGCATTGACAAGATTTGTGTGCATTTCAGCGTTTTCTACTTTGTTTTGCTCCGGCTGCTCTGATGTCGCCCCTCCTTCTTGATCTGAGCTCATTCCTAATTCAGTGCTAGACCTTCACCATGCCTGCGTTGTACCATCACTCTGATGTTGAGTTCAAATTAACACAATGCTAACAAGCTGTTATAACACTGCTATCATGGTGTTGTTATCTAACCAGCACCCTTTTCCCCAGGCCTATAAGGAGAGGAGAGGTGAGGTGAGGGTGGCGGGGGTGGCTGCGGTCCCTTGGAGTCTAGTGCAGGGTGATTTGTGGCGCGAGAAGACTAATGAAGTGGTAGCTGTGCCACCCTGCTTCTTTTGCAAGATCAATTCGGCCGCGTACGGAGGCATGTTTTATGAATGATGGAGACCTCCTCAGGCCATCCATATACCTGAGCTCCGGCGTCACCGCGGGCTCCCACGGGCTGGGAGGCAGGGATCCTGCAATCCTTCTTGTTTGCAGCACAATACATTACGGCTCACCCCGACAACGCTGCGACATCGCCACTAACTGCTGAGAGAGTCAGAAAATAGTTAATGACTTTGTGATCTCCTCCTCTAAACATTAAAAATGATCCAACCATTATTATTGAATGCATGACTGACACATCACTGTGAGGCTGACAGGGTTTTGCAGTGATGACACTGTATTATCAAAGAGAGAAGACAGGGTGTTATCGGAGGAAGCTTTTAACCTTTAATGAATTCAAAGATAGATATTTAGTCTGTGGTAAATGAAAATGGGCTAAAAGTGACTAAGAGTCCCTTCTCACTGCCCTTTTGTCTCCTACAGACTGAATTTTAATGCATCTGTTTGGGTAATGAGAATGGTTTACCATATTCAAATTKAGATTTTGGGGTAAATTAATTCAAAAGTTAATGTGTATTTGTCCTGGTGATTAAGTGCTATCCCTTGTTTTTTATGACACTGCTGAACTTACCTATAAAAACAGGTACATATTTATATACGTCCAAGTATAATTATGCCTTTTTTGGGAGGGAAATGTAAAGTAGTATTTTTAATGTGAGACGGTATGCCCTTTGGTTCACTTAGACGTGCTCTTCAGCAGAGCACGTTTCAATAAGACAAATCTGATGTCAGTATTTTTTGTTTTCCCGAGATAACAGTGCAGCACTCATCCGAATGTTCCATGGCATTTTGAAATGAGAACGTCGTATGTAAAGATGTCATGAGCGCTGCCTCCCGCGGATGAGCGCTGCCTCCCGCGGATGAGCGCTGCCTCCCGCGGCGAGGTTGAAAGACAAAAGTAGAGCACACTGAATACTTGCCAGAGTTTTCTGGAAGCTATGAAATGTAAAGGCTTCCCTTTATTTCCGCTTACATTCAAATAAAAAGGAGAGACGGAGAACTTGATTTTTGAACTTTTAATCGTAACTTTGAGAATGATTGGCTCAGGCTGTCAGTAAATCACGGGCGGGCTGACAGTAGCCTTCTTTTATGATAATCTGGGCGTCAGATGCGAGTGGGATGGGTGGAAGGGGGAAGGTACCACCTTCCAATCGAGTGCTGGCAGTGGAGCTCTGTAGCCCTGTTCAGAGGATGTGTCGAAAAGGTGTTTAGTGTTTCCTCTCATTCTACTGCAGAATGAGTCGGCAAAAGTACCTGTAAGGGAAATGAGTTATGCTGATGGTGGTTTAGAATACTCTGGGTTGAGAAAGTAGATGACTTTATCAATAACTACAATCAAAAGGGAAGGTGCACCACCAATAACTGATGCCTTGCCAGCAACCCACCTTGTTGAGTATTAGACATTTTATGTTACAGTATCTTTGATTCAATAAGGAGCACACTGAAGGCTCCTGTATGTCTTACTATTCTAAAGCAACGTATTGCATACTGTGTGTCCACTGAATAAATACAATCAATAGTTTTTTGTCCTTTATTACACTAACGTATATATTTTAATAGATTTATAAAAATGAATGACGGATTTGTGAGCTTTCGATGTAAGCCACCCGCAAACTCCTAATACATTCCCTAAACAAACTGCCGCTCATACACCCATACATCTTACTGTTGCAACCATCTGACAGAGACACACAAACACTCACATAACAGTATATGGGACACAAACTCTCACGCAGTCACGTACACATACACAAATATATGTTGCAAACATTCTCTGCGTGCACACACATACACAAACACACTCACGTATGTGTGAATGCACGCCCACACGAGCACACAGACACACACACACACAGACACGCACACACACACAGACACACACACACACACAGACACACACACACACACACACACAGACACACACACACACAGCTGAGAGTAGTCTTGCGGGTGAGATTGGCCATGAGATAACTCAGCTGCAGTGAAGCCTCTCTTGTTCCCCCGGGTGTTCTACATTTATTTTCCTTTATATATTATTCAAGTTAAAATAATTAATTCAGGATATCAAATCAAGATGTTGGAAATCAATCCAAACCCTCTTTCAATCTGGCTTTCATTACAGCAGTATGACTGGGGCTGGTTAAGCTCTCCTGTATTTCCCATACTCATACTGAAGCACTTACGTGGCATTCCAGTGGGCGCGAGCAACTCCTTATCCTTATAGGCATGTTGAAACACTTACTCTGCATCCGATTGGGCGGTTACATTTTTGGTTTAACACTGATATATATATAAAAAAAAGAATCACATGGCCGAAATCTGATTGGATGTAAACAATTGCTCTGTTCATTTTTGGTTACTGTCGGGCGAGCTGAGCTGTATTGACCCCTCGCCTCATTGGTCCTAAAGGTCTCACCAGTATTAAACATTTCCCCCCTGTAGGCTGAGCGAGGTAGTTTCCCTCACTTATATTAACAGCTAGAGTGACTGAAGTGACTCGTCTAAAAAGTTGTGATTAAAGTTGTGTCGGGGAGATGTGGAGTTGACTGTGATGTGAAGATGTGAAATGTGGACTGTTCCGCAGCATTCCAACAGTCTTAGTGTCCGTCCGCTAGGTTGATATACTTCAGTTTCTCAGCGGAAGGATGAAAAACAGGACATCTCATGCTGGACCTGTTCTAGTCTGTCTTCCCAGTCTTAGTGATCGTTTCACAAAACGGTTTAGTAACATGATCCTTCAGTGACAATTGTACATTTAGAGCAACACACAAACTGGTGTTGCTTTGTGAGGCCACAAATAGCGTGCTGGTGACACTGACTGATATAAAGGTATTCCTAACGTTGAAATGAATACGTCTTCAATATATCCAGTCCTCTGCTTTTTCCGAGTAAAGGAGACCTGCTGGTTTAGCAAAGGTTAAATGCGAACAGGACAAGTTTAGGGTGAACGATGCCTCCCGCCTGTATATCACTGCATTCCTTCATTGCTCTTAACTGTCTGACAGAAGACACACTGGCTACTGCTTTAATGGAAACCCTGTATGTCGCAAGAATCCAATATCTGTGAATGACACCATGATAGCTTATCCTATTTTTTTTGTGTTCAGCTATTCTGGAGCAAGACATCCCCTCTCACAGACAAGAACATGTGTTATAGATTGCTGTGGTAAAAAGTCAAATCAAAGAGTGGGGAGGGGGGGTACTTGACTTAGAAGAAACGTAGCGGAGAGGGAAAGTTATTGACGGAAAATGTATCTCATATTCTCCTTCGAACACTTTTAACTGAAATCTACTTGTGGTGAAATTCCAGGTTGTTAAAGTTGACATCAGGGCCGGGCGGCTCGGTAAGAGGATGTGTGGGGCCCAGGACTAACAATTACCAGAGCTGTATTTCTCGCTACTCTGCATAGAGGATGAGCAGAGAACGGCGAAGGTCAGGATACTACTACACGAAATGCCACACGATTCTCACGGAATATGTACAGCACACAGCGTACACACCACACACACAACATGACACACAGAGAGGACGAGAGGTCGGGACAAATAGGCAGGGCAAATACATTGAGCATGTACTCACATCTGCCTACACAGCTGCCGAGCAACACAAGCAGTTGGCGTCTACTTTACATTCTATTCGCAACATATCTTTACAACGCATGGTCATTTTCTTATTTTCCATACTTTCAATAGCAGTTTAATGCAATCTATCCCAACATTGTTCTGTTAAAATACAGAAGTAGGTGCCTCATACATATTCTATGTTTCTCGTATTGTTTCCATCAAACCTCCCTGTGCTTTTGCATGCATTAGTATGTGAATAATTGGACAAAACTGACAAAATTCTCATATTTCCATATACTCCATTGAGAATCATGACTATGCCTCAAAGCTGCTGTAATGGTGCTTCACTTTAAACAATTATGTTATTTCTTGTTCAACTTCTGGTGAGCTTAGGTTTGCCATTAAAAAAACAACAGTCAATATATGTCAGAGAAATGAAAGTGAATAATTGCTTATTAATGACCTCGTGTATTTAACATTGACGTTGTATCTCCGAGTCTAACATGAGCATGTCTATCGAGTATCGGTGTGTCTCCTGTTCTTAAAATACTGGGAATAGATTGCACTGGGTTGCTATGCTTTACAGGATGTTGTCGGGATTTTTGAAGATACATGAAAATGAAAAGCCTCTCCACGAAACGCACATCAAACGCAGAGCACCTCACCTCACCTTGCTTCCAGTCACGTCAGGCGGGCAGCAGCGAAAGCTTCCTCTTGACATTGAGAGACCTGTCGAAAGTGTCTGGAATTATTTTCATGTAAATAGCCTGCCATAGCACGCACCTGACTAGTACAAATTCTCTCCGTCGGATTCACCACGCTCCCTTGTGTGCTTTTAGTCTGAGGAGTGTGTGTGTGTGTATGCGTGTGCGTGAGTGTTTGGGTGTGAATTTGAAGATGAACATTTCACACTGGTAGTATAGTATGGAGCCAGACATTTATGTGGGTGTAGGGGGGGGGGGATTTGTTTTGGTTTGTTGTTGCAGTAATTGAAAATTAATTCAGCAGACGTCAGAAGGAATCGATATAGAATTCATGAAAGGAAAGAGGGAGTCATTAAAAGCAATAAGGTTAGGATGAAGATGGCATCACTGAGCATACAGACACTGGAGACACTYCCAGTCACAGAGGATGGTGTCACTCCAAATGGGCCATAACGGTACAAATTACTGCAGCATTATGGTATCAAATATAAACTCCTTAGAGACCAAGACTAATAGAGAAAGGTATGTGTTTTCGTGATCATAAGACAATACGAAACCAAAGAACATACATTTGTTTTCTGCTTTAACAAATGATCTAATGTATTATTTTTCAAATAACCACTATTTGTGTAATGTGATGGTATTTCATTAAACCCACATTTACTGTTTGATGGAGCTAAAACTGTAGGCCATTTTGAAATTGCTAGATTAGTATTCTACACCATTCCAATTGCATTGTTTCAAACACTCAATATTTCAAAAAATGTATTATCGTCTAAGTCCAGACTACGTACGAGTGTCTTAACAGGTTCAGAGCAGTTGAGAGCACACCTTAAACTGCCTCTCAGACATACCCTGCCATAAAGCTGCCTTAGGAAACAATACAGCCTCTGTCATCCTGCCTGGGTTAATGGAAAATGGGACATAGTGTCCATAATATTGTGGGATAAATGATTATTGATTAGATAAAGGTTGAGATAATCATTAGCCTTCATCCATTTTACTGACTCCCTGTGACCTTTCTGCCTCTTGCTTAGATCACATTGGATTTTTCCATATAATGATTTGATCATCTCTCACACGAGTGCAGAGAGGGAGTGAGCGCAGAGATGAGAGCCGAGGCGAGGCGAGGCCAGGCTATGTATGAGGGTGTTTTCTCTCCATCTCCAGCCGCTGTAAATATACACAATCACACACACAGCAACACAACGTGTGATTGTCATTGTAACAAAATAGTCAAATGAGAAGAAGCACATGGTTAGAATATTTTTTATTTTTCAAAAATAATACATGAATTTGTATGGTATTGTTTCAATAGTATTGTATTMATGTAGCAGGTAACAGTGTCTATACACTAGGTATAAATCAGCAATGCAATATTTCCTCCTGGAAACAGTGACATGGAAATGCTCTCCTTCTAAAAGCTCGACTTATTGAATTGGGCTGAATATTCCTGGTAATCAAACTTTAACAAGCTCCAGATCCCACCACACATCTGGGCACAATCAAGACAGAAATCTGCTGCTTTTCCATTGTTCTATGAATTCACAAACCCATGCTGGAATTTAAACATTTATTTAAAGTAAAACTGTGCTAACTACTGGGCGAAAAATACATCACGGTTTTCATTAGTAAATTACACATCCAAGAATGCCTCTGATGGGGCCAAAGAGCGCACGGTGGACCAAGTCCCCCTCCCCCCATTTTAACAATCAATTAAGCCGTGGAAACACTCGGAGCACAATGTGAAAGTTTTTAGTGAGACGTGTCAAAGTGCCATTGAACATGCTGTAGGTGAGATGTTGATGTGCCTTGATCTCTAATGTCACTGGCCTGATTTCCTGTTTTCTGACTGATTCAGTTTTTCATTCTCACTTCAGGGGAGTTCCTACCCATGATTCCTTCTGCCTAAACATTATCACTCACCCACTGCCTGCACACGCTGGGAGGAAAACAACATCAAGCCTGTACTAGGTCTCTACTGATGTTATGAGTGTGTGTGAGTGTGTGTATGTATGGGTGTGTGTGTGTGCACGCGTGCGCGCGTGT
>NC_036855.1:53432024-53433406 GCF_002910315.2 Salvelinus sp. IW2-2015
GTGCGTGCGTGCGTGCGTGCGTGCGTGTGCCTGAATGTGTGTGTGTGTGCGGACATACCTTGGCTCTTTGATGCTGTGCCCGGTTGTTAACCGTCTGTGTCTGTTATTGGCACACACAGAGAGGCAGTGACCTCCCGTGACCCATGGCCCTGCAGAAAGAGAGAGAGAAAAAAAATCTGATCGTTGTGATGATGCTTGAGCTCATACCCTGAGTGGACCAGGCACCTTTGTCCTCGGTCCTCTATCTGGGCCTTGTGTTAGCTTACATCAGAGCTGTGAATACATCCGCACAAACATGGCTTAACACTTTATTTTGGGGCACTTGTCAAATATAACAATTGAAACAGCATCATATCCTACGWTGATATACATTGTGGAATCCAAAAAGACGGGAAAGTTTTCCAACAAAAAATGGAGAGAAGTGTTTTGGGCCCGAGCAGAGCATTTTCACCGGCATATGTTCATGTCTGTTCTGATCTCATCTACTTTCAAATAGAGACAAAAAGGTCACAATGGTGAGTTAATGATATGATTATAGCGTCCATTTAATGTTGGTAACCATGGTACCAGCTAAGAGAGGTTTGCGATCCAATGGAGCGGGAGCTAAGATTGGCACCATGAAAGCAGTTCAGTGTTTTTACACACCGCCGGAACGCCCTCAACTCAACTCAGCATAGTAATTACACATTAGGCTACTAGAACCCATCCAGAGGGTGGTTAAAAGTGTACTGTTTAATGGATATAGAACGTGGACGAGGGAGATCATAGTTTCAGATGAATATGAGGCACTGAGCTCTATATAATGACGCCCTTTAGAACTGAACATTGGAGGGGATATTACGGGCCATCACATGGATGCGACAAGCTTTCTCACTGATAGACCAAACACGTCATATCCTAAATAAGAGAAAAACTCTTGATACAAAACACACAGTAGGAGTGGGACACATTTGAAATGACGATGAAAATCCTGTTATGTGGAAGGCACAACAAGACACATTTGGAAAGTGGAAATGCAGACATCACCTGAGATAAATCCGTCTCCGCTAAGCTCTAAAATTACAACCCTTTTCCCCCTCCTTTCCTTTTATTCGCTTCTGAGTAACGACTTCATCAGAAGATAATACGCAAAGCAACTTCACTGCTAAGTGCTTTTTTCTCCCCTGAAAACATTGGCCCCGACCCAAGCGGAGGCGAGGGTATTTTATGTATTACATTAATTTGTGCCGGAGACACACGGTTTCACTGACGTTTTACAAGACGCTTGGTTGGAAAAGGCACTCCAAAACAATAGGACACGGTTTCTGCTGTGACACTTCAGATGGCCTGAGGTTCTGCTAGAAGTCAGAGGGCCCTCCCGCTCCCGTCAACACACTCTCTGA
>NC_036855.1:53434654-53458399 GCF_002910315.2 Salvelinus sp. IW2-2015
TAGGGAATGACAACTTCAATTCACACCAACTTTTAGAGATGCCATAGTTGGATAGTTTTTATTTACAAGCAAATACTATTCTTGGATTTTTAAATCGACTTCTACACCTCTTCCCAGTCACTTTTTTTGTAGTTTTTAGTTCATTAAACATTAAAATAGTTAAACATTTAAAGAATGTGTTTTATAAACTGAATGTGTTAATCATGCACATTCTACAATATACAGGGTTAATCGGAAGTTACAACAGCTTACACGGAACCCAAACCTTCTTGCGGGTGCTATCGTCATACATTATTTTGTCCCCCACACCAAACCGATCACGACACTACAGGGAGAGGAGAAACAATTATTTAACACCTGGCCCATTTGCCCATTTTCCTACTTACAAAGCAGAGAGTCCTTAATTTTATTCATAGGACACTTCAACTGTGAGAGACGAATCTAAAACAAAATCCCAGAAAATCACATTGGTAGATTTTAAATTAATTAATTGCATTATGCATGACATAAGATTGACACCTACCAACCAGTAAGAAATTCCAGCCCACAGACCTGTATTTTTCTTTAAGAAGCCTCCTTTCGTCCACTTTTTGCCATTTAAAACCTTGGTTATTTAACCAAACCTGGTGAACTCACTATGACCTGTATAAAAGACAACCCTGTCCACACACACGCAAAATCAAACAGATTCCAACCTCCACAAGGCCAAACAGAGAAGAGCGGCCTTGTAAAAGACATCAAGAGAGTAAAATGATAGCACCTGCCACAAGGCTGGGACATGGGCTAACAGGACAATAAGGCAAGCAGCTTATAGAGCAGAACACACTTGTCTGCGCAGAATTATTAGAAAATGAAAGAATTCAAATGACGTCAATCACCCTCAGTCTGGGCTCCATGCAAATTCTTTTCTAGCCTCATGAGCGCATACAATTGATCCATGAGGGAAGAAGAGATCAGCCACAAAACTACACGGCAGAGACCTGTCAATAAACCTAAGAGCTGGGACCACCCAGTCTCAAAGAAAACCATTAGTAACACACTACGCCGTCAGTAAATCCCATGCAGCGCACGCAGGATACCCCACTGCTTAACCAGTGCATGTCACAGCCTTACTGAGTTCAATGACCATCTGGAATGATCCAAAGGAGAATGGAGAAAGGTTCATGTGGTCCTATGAGAACAAAAATATAGCTTTTAAGTCTAACTCCACTCGCCAGTGTTTGGTAGGCAAGAAGAAGTACTGAATAACCCCCAAGAAACACCATCCCAACGTGAAGCATGGACGTGGAACATCCATCTTTGGGGAGCCTTTCACTGCAAAGGGACAGACGACTGCAGCGCTCCATCCTGACGGTGTAGGGCAGCGCCGCCATGCCCAAGCCCCTACCTAATTTTTCGCCGCCCCCGATGTAGACTCTCCAGCGCCATAATTTCCTAAAACATCTGAGATTTCGTCTATCCCTCCTACTCTTCTCCTCTTCCCTCTTTCTCTCTGGTCTCTCCTCCTGTTCTCTTCCTCGTGCTCCTCTCCCTCGCACTCTCTGCCTCGATCTTACTTCTCTCACCTTCTCTCTCCTCTCTCCTTGCTCCTTCTACTCTATCTCCCACTCTCTGTTCTCTGTTCTCCCTCTATGTTCTTTCTCTCTCTTTGTGTCTCTAGCTCCTTACTTGAGACATCTCGGTGTAGTCTGAGGCAGGGTTAAGGTCTAGATAACTTGAGTTTGTGTGTGAAATGAGGAGGGCGGGGCAATTGAGGGAGACTGTATCAGCGAGACATCAGTCGTAATTAATAAAGCTGGGCCGCACTAATTAAAAAGCATGATTAATGCAACAGGGAGGATACATGGCACGGCATGGCACATCATCGTCTTCTGAGTCACAGTTCCACAGGCTCTGAGGGGGAAACACATGGAAGTGGATCTGAGATGGAGAGAAAAGTGACTCCTATGAATGAATCACAAGTGAAACCCCCACACACGCAAACACAATAGCCTGATCTGATTAAGCTATCTTCACCATTTGAACAATTGCTTGCATAAAAATGTCACAGCCCAGCTAGCACATAACGTTCTGAGAACCATATGTTTCTTAGAGCTTKGTGAGAGCGTGGTTGTCCGATGGTTATTTTTGCCTACAACCTTCACACAACTTTCTGGGAATGAKGCAGGATAGTTGCTTGGCTTTGGAACATTTAAGGAACTTGGTATTTCATTACGTTAACRGAACGTTTCCTAAAAGTTCAAAAATGGTTACATTTCATCTAAATGTTGGTAATGTTCTAGGAACGTTCTCCAACTTGTTTGACATTGGGAACATTGTCAAATAGTTCAAAGAACATTAAGAAACAAAGTTCTTCTGTGGGAATTGCAGTACTTCAGCATAACCGTTCCTACATGTTTCCTCGGTGCTTCATTTGTAAATCGGGAGGTGCAGGAACAAAAAGTGAGCGTGAGAGTTCTGAGGTAMCAGAACGCATGAGAAAAAAAWWATAATAATCACCTTTATAATAAAGCATTGCATGCATATCATCGCATTTGCGTAGTGGGAGAGAGCAGTAGAGTAGAGGCACTTAGCGAAGTTGGGAAACATTTTTAGTAGCCTAGGGCCTAGGAAAATGCAATTCCACTTTTATTTTTTACATATAACTTTCATTTAACTAGGCAAGTCAGTTAAAAACAAATTGTTATTTATAATGACGGCCTACCGGGGAACAGTGGGTTAACTGCCATCGCTCAGGGATCCGTTCCAACAACCTTATGGATACTGGCCCAACACTCTAACCACTAGGCTACCTGCCGCCSCTACATGACTGGAAACTTTGCCAGAATCTTTTTTAATACCGCACATTTTGGGTTTTTTTACCGCACAGGCTACTTTGACACTGACAAACTGAGAATCTGCTATCAATGAAAACGACCTTGTCTTGAATCCATCAGTAGCCTATGCCTAGGTGTGTGGAGACCCATATTGTAGGCTCATAGTSCTAAACATGTAGCCTACAGCACAGTCTTCTCTTTTCAGCAGGAGCCATTTGCTTTTCCGACTTGTGTTTTCCCTCATTTGTATTTGAAATATTGCGAAAGACCTGTTTTGTATGCATGCTGTTTTTTCACTGCCAGATTTGCGCCAGATGTAGGCTAAAAATAAGAAGCTATTGATCCTATGTGGCTAAATGAKAGGCCTTCTCATGAGGTACTAGGCTATTCTGAATGATTTCATTTATTTCTGAACAGACAGCAGTAATTCTATAACTTTGGCAAATGTATTTCAATTTATCAGGGATGCTGCAGTTCCTTCAGAACCCTTTGCTCGGCTATGATTCTATAAGAAAATAAATGATGAAGTGCAACGCTGGAGAGATGAGAGTTGCAGGTTCATGTCTATCAGAGCAGAGAGGGAGAGAGATCATAGAAAGTGAATTTCATTCTAGTTACGTGGGAGATACTGGCACGCTTCTCACACAGCAAAGACCACGCGTTGGTCTCAAACATAGGTTACAATGTTGGGCAAACCATAAACCCGACCCAAATTAACTCTCAGAATATTCGGCCTGGGCTGAAAATATAATTTTTCATATTGTTTTTTTGTGGGGGCTGGAGAATTAAGGAAAAGGCWAATCTAATGCACTTTGATCGCTTTTATTATAATTTTTACATTGCAAAAGGTGAAAATGATTTGTCATGCCACGAGAGGTACCGGATCCGACAAAATAGGTTCATGAAAAAAAACTGCCCAAAACGGAGAGGTGCCGGATCCTGTTCTGGAAGAATCTGGCTAAAATTAAGCACAGGGTTTTCTCATGGTTCTATTTAAAGTCATGTTCTCAAATTGTTCCAAGAACTTTAAGAATACTTTCCATAAAAACCACAAGAAAAATKTAGTAACGTTCAGAGAACGTTCTAAGAATGTTATATAAAAACATACAWTCCATTCTCAGAACGTAAAGAAGACTTTCCATAAAAACCACAAGAAAACATTAGTAACGTTCAGAGRACATTCTAAAMWSARMWWMWAAAGAAACGTCCTCTCACTGTCAACTGCGTTTATTTTCAGCAAACTAAATATTTATATGAACATAACAAGATTCAACAAATGAGACATGAACTGAACAAGTACCACATACATGTGACTAACAGAAATGGAATAATGTGTCCCTGGACAAAGGGGGGGTCAAAATCAAAAGTAAGAGTCAGTATCTGGTGTGGCCACCAGCTGCATTAAGTACCGCAGTGCATCTCCTCCTCATGGACTGCACCAGATTTGCCAGTTCTTGCTGTGATATGTTACCCCACTCTTCCACCAAGGCACCTGCAAGTTCCCAGACATTTCTGGGGGGAAAGGCCCTAGCCCTCACCCTCCGATCCAACAGATTTGCTCAATGGGATGAGAGATCCGGCTCTTCGCGGCCCATGGCCACGAACACTGATATTCGTGTCTTGCAGGACATAATCACGCACAGAACGAGCAGTTGGCTGGTGGCATTGTATGCTGGCAGGGTCGATGTCAGGATGAGCCTGCAGGAAGAGGAACCACCCATGAGGGAGAGGATGTCTTCCGCTGCTAAACGCACAGGCGTGAGAGATTCTCCTGCAATGACAACAAGCCTGATTCCGATAGATGGCTATGGACACACCGCCCCGACCATGACGAAGCCACCTCCAAATCGACAGTCCCGCCCCAGAGCTACAGGGCCTCCGTGTGTAACGCTCATTCCTGTCGCAACGATAAACGCAACATCCGACCATCACCCCTGGGAGACAAAACCACGACCTCGTCCAGTGCAAGAGCCACTTTTGCCGAGTCCTTGGTTCTGGCTTCAGCGGACGTGGGTTGGCCCATAGGCGACGTGTTGCCGATGAAGTGTCTGCGTAGGACCTTGCCTTATTCTTCTTATGGCTGCCAATCGCCGCTTAACGGCATCGATATGACAACACCAGTGAAAAGTGCAGGCGCGCCAAATTCACATCACAACAGAAATCTCATAAATTAAAAATTCCCTCAAACATACATGTATTTATTAACATTTTAAAGGTAATCTTGTTGTTAATCCCACCAAAGTGTCCGATTTCAAAATAGCGGCTATTTCACCACGAAAGCACCAACAAAAACGATTTATGTTAGGTCACCCACCAACTCACAGAAAATTCCTGCACATTTTCCAGCCAAAGAGAGGAGTCACAAAAAGCACAAATAGATATAAAATTAATCACTAACCTTTGGATGATCTTCATCAGATGACACTCATAGGGACTTACACATGTTACACAATACATATATGTCTTGTTCGATTAGTTCATATTTGTATACCCAAAAAACCATCAGTTTACCATTGGCGCCATGTTCAGAAATGGCCTCACAAATATATCCAGAGAAATTGCAGAGCCACGTCAATATAACAGAAATACTCATCATAAACTTTGATGAAAATACATGTTTTACATAGAATTAAAGATACACTTGTTCTATAATGCAACCGCTTGATGTCAGATTTCAAAAAAAGCTTTAACGGCAAAACACAATATTCAATAATCTGAAAACAGCGTTCAGCCACAAAAGCCAAAGCCATACAGTTACCCTGCCTAAAAAGGAATGTGCTGCAGTCAACAAAAACTCATAAAAACAACATTATAAAATTCTTCACTTACCTTTGCTGACTTCTTCGGACCATGCACATTCCTCAGGGCACTCCCCACTCCACAAAGAAAATCTAATAGATTTTTGTCCGGTACATGTCCGATTCACTATTAGTGTTCCAAATTAGCTATGTTTGTAGCGTGTTTGGTAAACAAATCTATCGTCAGGAAGCGCGTTCACTAAAAGCTGACGAAATGTCCAAAAGTTCCATAAACAGTCAGTAGAAACATGTCAAACGATGTATTGAATCAATCTTTAGAATGTTTTTAACATAAATGTTGAATAACGTTCCAACCGGAGAATTACATTGACTTCAGATGAGCGATGGAACAGAGCTCCCTCTCATGTGAACACGCATGGTCAAAGAATGGTCAGGTCATGGCAGACCTGACTATTTCCCCTCTCATTCGGCCCCCCTTCACAGTAGAGGCATCAGACAAGGTTCTACAGACTGTTGACATCTAGTGGAAGCCGTAGGAAGTGCAAACTCATCCATATCTCRCTGTRATTTCAATRGGATCTTKGTTGAAAATCGACCAGCCTCAGAATTTCCACTTCCTGTTTGGATTTTTTCTCAGGTTTTTGCCTGCCATATGAGTTMTGTTATACTCACAGACATAATTCAAACAGTTTTAGAAACTTCAGAGTGTTTTCTATCCAATACTAATAATAATATGCATATATTAGCAACTATGACTGAGGAGCAGGCCGTTTACTCTGKGCACCTCTGTGCAYCTTTCATCCAAGCTACTCAATACTGCCCCTGCAGCCATAAGAAGTTATAACAGGCCTACAAGCCCTCAGTCCAGCCTCTCTCAGCCTATTGCGGACAGTCTGAGCACTGATGGAGGGATTGTGCGTTCGTGGTGTAACTAGGGCAGCTGTTGTTGCCATCCTGTACCTCTCCCGCAGGTGTGATGTTCGGACATACCGATCCTGTGCAGGTGTTGTTACACGTGKTCTGCCACTGCGAGGACAATCAGCTGTCCRCCCTGTCTCCCTGTAGCTCTGTCTTAGGCATCTCACAGTACGGACATTGCAATTTATTGCCCTCGCCAGATCTGCAGTCCTCATGCCTCCTTGTAGCATGCTTAAGGCACGTTCACGCAGATGAGCTGGGAYCCTGGGCATCTTTCTTTTGGTGTTTTTTAGAGTCAGTAGAAAGGCCTCTTTAGTGCCTTAGTTTTCATAACTGTGACCTTAATTKCCTACCGTCTGTAAGCTGTTAGTGTCTTAACGACCGTTCCACAGGTGCATGTTCATTAATTGTTTATGGGTCATTGAACAAGCATGGGAAACAATGTTTAAACCCTTTACAATGAAGATCTGTGAAGTTTTGGGGATTTTTACGAATTATCTTTGAAAGACAGGGTCCTGAAAAGGGGACTTTTCTTTTTTTTGCTGAGTTTACATTGTATACTTGAAAAGGCTGAGGCTACCAATATGGAGTTTTCACCCCGTCTCGCCCCTTCCCRCCCCTACGGAAACATCTTTCTCAAAGCTAAGGATCCAGATCACGTTATGCGCATGTGTTATTTTACGCACAATACGTAGCTACTACACACACTCCACCTCCCGTTACGTTTCTCTGTTTACTCACCCTCTTCTGAACCACGATGATGTAGCCTAYGTCTCTGCCTCGTATTTCTGAACAACTAAAATAAAAAASCMTGCAGCGATTTGAACGAACATTCCCCAAAATATTTATTGAAGGTTATACGACCTTCTCTGTCTGTCGTAACGGATATTGCAGTTGCTCAAGCAGGATGCAGTCCCTACACATTGCATTGGAGCAAAAACCATCAGTGTTTTGTGTGATGATGTAGGCTAATCTTTATAGTTGCTGCCATGTCGTAGCCACTAGCCAGAGTTCTTGAAAAAAGAATGTCTCTCCCCACTTGAGTTTTGCATTGGGCAAAAACCTGTCTGCGTTTGAACTTCTCAATGATCGTGCAAGTACCACACGAGTAGGCTACCTAGCTGTTCCACCTCGATTTTGACTCCCTGTATGAGTCTTGCTTGCGTTTGATATGCTTGCCTAGATATACTGTTGCAACAGACAACAAAGTTTGTAAGAACATGTCCATCATGTATTTTGTGTAGGCTACAACATGAAGTCATGCTTGAGGCATGGAATGCGTAGTTCGAACACGTCGACCGTATCTTTAGTGTACAACATGAAGTTTCCCACTCCATGTCAATGAGGGAGCAGTGGGAGCTCTGAGCAGAAGCTACGTATGCAGCAGCTACTGTATGTAAAAAAAACACTCCCTGCAACCTGAAAATAAATGTTCCCAGAACAGACAAAATGTTCACTTCCATTCTCAGAATGTTTCAACAACGTTCAGTTTTACCGGTCAGGAAACATATGGCTTCGTTCCCACAACCAATGTGAATCAAAAAACACATGTTCCCACACCTTCCAAGGAACCAAATATGCTAGCTGGGATAGCATGCGCTCAAGCACAATGTGAAGGCTATTTTTGAATGTTCAATTAAACGTGCTGTTGTCACCGAGCTAGAAAATGTTGTTCCTTGAAAGTTTTTTAAACAATGCGCTGAGAATGTTCCAAAGCAAAGCAACTATCCTGCACCGTTCCCAGAAAGCTGTGGGAAGGTTGTATGCAGAAATAACCACAGGACAGGCACACGCTCACCAAGCTCATAGAAACATATGCTTTTCAGAACGTTGTGTGCTAGCTGGGATGCCTATTTGGCTTCACAATAGATGGACTCCAATTCAGAAAAGAACTTCAACCACAGTTTGTGTTTCTATAAATAATACTACATACCCACAAAAAGTCCAACAAATATGTTGGTGGCATAACATTACAATCTGTCCTTTTACAGTAGGAGTATGTTTAAAGGCAAACTGTCATGTATGTAAGTCAATGCCTAGCAAAGACCACACACTACAGTGAAAGCAGAGCCTGTACAGTACTTTACTGTAGGAAAACCCTCCTAATGACTTGACCATGTGTGTCTGGCTAGGCCTGTGATTCAGTTCCCTGCTGGTGACATCACTGCAGACTGATAGCGTGGGCTTTAACTAGGTGATCTCATCTCTTCTTCATTTTTTACATTTAAACAGACACTCCTATCCAGAGTGAATTACGGGAGCAATTAGGGTTAAGTGCCTTGCTCAAGGGCACAACAACAGATTTTTCACCTAGTTGGCTCGGCTCGGGGATTTCAGTTACTGGTCCAACGCTCTTAACCGCTGGGCTACCTGCCGCCCTACATCCTTAGCATGCAGCTCAAAGCCTTATTCCAGCAGTCTAACATCATCAGCATCTATATGTTGTGTCTCTATCTGAGGCATTATCAGAGAAATGGATATAGCAGCGTAGGGTTAGTGACAGGACATGATAATTCAGTGGTCAACCCCATTTAACTCTAAATATACCGAGACATGAGAAATGCGGGCACTTCCTAAATGCTGGAGAAGATCATCTGTCATTTAGCATCCTTATCTGTTCTAAGTGGGTTTACTGTAAGGTGTGCACGTCAGGGGTGGCTTGCATTAAGAAAACAAAACAAAAATGGCCAGTATTTCCTTTTTTTTATTCGTGCTTGGTTCCCTGTTTGTCTGGTTCTCATCGGGGGTAAACATTTGTTCCAGTTGTAGATCTTGCAGAGCTGGAACATGAATCACAGACGAGAAGAGGAAACCACACTGACAGCTGCAGCTCATTACCGGCACTATTACTGATATAGGGGGCTGCTGGGGGAAATTCCTCCTGCCACAGAAAGCGTTCCTGTTTACCATACACCGCCTAGGATCAGGACCTACACACACTCCCACCCAGACATACTGTACCAAAACACACGGGCACATGCACACGCTGCATACATAGAAGCATGCACAGACACACTGCATGCACGCATGCACTCACACATGCACACGCACACACACACACACAGCGCACGCGACGCACGCGACGCAACGCAGCGCAGCACGCACGCAGACGCACGCACACAACACAACACACACACACCAACACACACACACACACACACACACACACACACACACACAACACACACACACACACACACCCTCTCCTCTTTCTATTCTCTCTTATCTTCCTCTCATCCTCACCTCCCTCCCTCCCTCTCTGTCTTCCTTTCTACCTATTGCACTCCCTACTTGTCCCTCTGTCTATTTCTCACTCCATCCCTCCCTCCCTCCATCACTCTCTCTTGCTCGCTCTCTCTGTCTTTACTCACCATAAGGAAGGATTGACTCACAGCAGTACTCCATGTCACATGGCTCATCCAAAACCCACAACTCAGTAAACTGTATATAGTTTTACTTCTTATGTTTGATTTTCAAACAAGCATATTTGTTTAAACACATATTAACAAGCGGCAATATCTTCATCCTGTGAAAATGAATTAGAAGTTAGCCTACACGTTAAATTGATTAWTGGGCTGGGGTCAATTCTATTCAAATTCAGTCAAATCTGGAATAAACTTAAATTCCAATTCCAAATCTTTGTCATTGAAACATGTTAAGGAAAAATGGAAAATGTCAGTTTACTATCTGAATTGGAGTAAAAATGGACCCAAACCCAAAAAACTAACCATGAAAGTTTCAGCAACACATTACGCTGAGAAAAGGCAATGCATTATCTGCATTATCATTCAACTCAATAGATGTGCTTGAATAAAATTAGAGCATACTGCAACGTCTCTGATGGAACAATACTGACACAACAACATTGTATACTAGGCGACACTGCTCTCCACCTCGTTGGAGAGGAACCTAGGTCTATGTCCTGTATTGCAGACCGGATCAACAACTAAACTGCTGAAACAACAGCGGTGTTAGGTCTGGCTGTGACACAGGCTCACTTGATCCAATGGGTTATTAATGTATTCATTTCTCACCATTCCCCCCCAAAACATAAATCAAGCACAGCAAAACACCACCTTGTATTCTGACTCGTCCAACCCTCTTTGACCTCTGCCATTTTGTTTTTATCTCATTTTGGTTTAACTTTGTAGATCAGACTTTAATTTTGAAGCGGGTCTCTGGGACAGTGATGAATAGGGTACATCAAGGAGGGCTTAAATTACCCTCTCCCTGGTGGCTAGCGGCCGGGAGGGTTGGAGGGGGAGGCTTGGTGACCTAGTAACAGACAGAGAAAGAGGGCTGGTCAGCACTTGCCCTCTCAACCCTGCAAGCTCGCACAGCACACCCAGCTATGGAAAAGAGGGAGGACACTGGGAGACGGAATAAAATACCTGCATCCACTACCTGTAACATTCCATCTCTGTGTTTTCAGAGTCAAAGTGCAGGATATGTCTTGTTGAGATGACTTTGAGTGACTTTGGAGTTGCTTTGGATGATAACTCTGCCCTAAATTGGAGTTGCCCTCTTATGCTAACAGCTGCGAAAAACGGTGAAAAATCATTTTATTTAAATAAATTGTGACAAAAATAATTTCATATGTTATTTCATATTTGACCTCTGAACATGGAAAATGGTCGCTGGCAATCACCTTCTCTTCTTCTAAAGAAAAAAGGTAGATTCATGAACTTTGATCATGTTAACTTCCCCTGAGGAGTATGCAGCCTGGAAGGAGGAAGAGGGAGGTAAACTTAATAAATACAAATCCCTATATATATATATATTTATATTACTGATCTCAGAAATACCAATAGGCTTAAAGTCCTCTTTCCACGCATTAGAATTTCCTTTGCCAGAAGCCTCTTGTTTCCATTATAGACACCAAATACTTCCCCTCTTCTTCTAGGAGGCTATAGCCAATCCCTTCCTTGCGAATTTTATACAGTCTACTAGGAACAAGTGTGCCGTGAAGCTGAATGGATCAGGCGAGCGCACTCTCTTCGCCAATGTGATCACTATAAAATCCACGATGGTGCACACAGAGATATATAAAAACACTATTTACAAATCCCATTCTTATCTATTCATACTCCAGTTCTCTTTTATTTCCCAAATATCCCTTTTTAGAAAAGTATACACATGGCTGCAAGCCCGTCCTCGATCCCAGCACCAAGAATAGGTTTTGCAACTGTGTGATGCGCGCCTCCATGGGTCCCGCAGCGCTGCTATCATATGACCTAGCCGACCCTGGTGCGGCGCAGCTGACTTCGTCGCCACCACGGGAGTCTATTGCAAATATTCCCGGGGGAGCTATGGTCACAGTAGCGGCAATTATAAACCTTTATGCGTTAAAGATGTTATCTCAAACTGCAGGTTATAATGGCTTTATGTAAGCCTCTGGTGAGTTTGTGAAAGTGATGGTCCACCTCGCTCTGTGTGCGTCAAGCGGGTGCTCCAAATACCGCCCCAGCTAATTATTTGCCACTTGCTCGGCTGCGTAAACTTCGAGAGGTCCTACAACACAGTTGGTGCGGTGCATATAGTAAATAATCATACGGGTATCATGTTGGTAACGTTGTCCTGCCATTATAGGGAACATTGATCAAATAAGTTAGTTTGGTCGATGGACATATCATAGGCCTACTGATATTCCCAATATCCAATGTGGGCTAGATATATTTACCAAATGTTGTGCAACGAATGGAATTAAAAATKAATTAACAATATGCTATTTGATCAATGTAGTTGCATTGCTTGCTCTTTGGGATTTTAGGCTRGGTTCTGTAAAAGCACTTTGTGACATCTGCTGATGTAAAAAGGGCTTAATAATTACATGAACATGTTGCTTGATTGATTGATAGATAGATTATTTWAAAAATTACACAAACAAATGAAAATGTATATAATTTCAGTGTTTTTGAAACAAAAATAGTCAACGGGCTTACATTATAATGGTAAAGCCCAGGTATGTGTGGAAAAAAAAGTGATGCGCACAATGGATACACACACCGTGCCACCCCAAAAATAATTATACAAGCAGTAGAAACAGCACAGTAAATTAGACGGAATCAGAAGTAACTTTTGATGAATTATTTTGGGGGGGCCAGCCTATTCTATAGCACCACCGAAGTCTTCAACCATCAAATATAAATCGAGTTGACTAAAACGAAAAAACAAGTTTGATCGGTATGGAATAAAATAGCACCACGTTTAGTCAACACAATAATAGTCAAAAAATTACAAAAGTAACAGATTTTACCAAAGAAAAATGACTAGGCCAAATGATTTATAGTCATGAACAAAACTTGGCATTAGAGGCAACATGAGATAGGCTACACTTCCCTAAATCATATGAAAAGTCCAGGTGGGGTTCTGATTCTTCTCTAACACTGATTTGATCATCATGCAATCTTTGATAAGTCTCTGTCTTATTCTCCCTAAAGGAAAAGGGAGGTCTAACGATAGTTAGATATATCCAAAACAGGTGTTGGAGTAACGGGGGCGTTATGGGGGAAGTTGCTCCAAGCTCTGAGTAACAAAATGGAGTTGAAAGTTAACAAATGAATATCACAAATATATATCAAGAAAAGCATCTCACTTTTAACTTAGCATATGTGCAAATGGAAATTGACAAAATGTATTAAACACATTGGAAATGAAACAGACATTTTTTCCCCTTGTTTTTGTCTATAAAGTATGTTACAAGGATTAAACACATTGGAAATGAAACAGACATTTTTTCCCCTTGTTTTTGTCTATAAAGTATGTTACAAGGTAAGGTCTGCAAAAAACTTGCTGTCTGTGCCATGCGTGGGCGTTATAAAACCAATAATTCTAGCTGTCCGATTTTTTTCTTCTGTAGCCTATTATGAACAAGAATGTGCGAGCATAAAGCCAGCATCGTTTGAATCCTACATTGTCTAAAAGTTATCATAAGTTGACTTAATGAACAGACCCATTATTGTTGTGCAYGTGCACGCAAATACACTTCACCTTGATAATTGCACAGTAGAAAACAGTATCTGAACGGAAATATAAATACATTTGCCTCTGCAGAAACCATGGTCACGCGAATCATTGTCACAGTTACAAACAGAGGTGCAGATGGAGTTACATGTCAACGTGCAAAAAAGGGCAAGACGCTAAATATGTGCCCTCTCTCTCTCCCTCTTTCCATTTCTGTCTTCTGTCCCACACACACAAACACGCACACGCACGCACACACACACACACACACACACACACACACACACACACACACACACACACACTCACAGAGAGAGACACACACATGTAGCAAAGGGTAATTTACTGTAAGATACTTGTCGAGAGAATGACTGCACTTATTGCAATATTAAGGATAAGGAGTAGGCCTTGGCTAGAAAAAATAAACAAAAGTCCCACAGAAGCCTACCAAGCAAAGCTCGCAGCCTTAGTTTTCAAATAAAGGGTAATTCCAAAATATATTTTCATGTATTTTAATAATAATAATAAATATTAAATACTGTTAACAAACTCCTAACAACAGAACAAACATCAGTAAGAACAATCATTTTTTTGGGCATGCTTCTTCTATACTTCTGGTTTACTGAATGTTATATATAAAGTTAAGTTTAAATAATCATAAACGTCATTATAATTCCAACTTTTTAAGGAATCCATATCTGAAGAAAAGAGCTGTAGTTAGCCTCGGCACATCCCTGCAAATCTAAATATAGGCTTAAATGTGCTACACTGCTAAACACGGAAACTAACTCTAACTGTATGACTCACGAGCTTCAACTTTTGTTTTAGCGGGGAAATTATTGCGGTCTTTTTTAATTCAATAGACCTATCCAAAGGTGTAATGGCATGCACGTTTGGCCTAACCTGTAAACATAATGGACTGAATCATATATCTGCAAACAGAATGAGGGATATGACGACTTTCTATTTGGCATTGTATACAACGAATGAGGCAGAAACATGTTCAAGATAACTCATATTATTCAAAACAATAGCGTTTTGTGACGTTAATCTTGAAGTTGAAATGCTGTACTGGTCACTCACTCGTAGCCACACACACACACACACACCCACATGGGCATAATTGACATCTTTACATTTTACTTCACGATCCCTAAAAAAACATTTAAATTCGTCTCATGTATTGTAGCCTTTGTTTATGCCATTGGCACACTCTTTTCAATAGAGCGAGCGAATGATTAAGAGTAGATTAGAAATGTAGCCTAATACTGAACTGAAAGTAAAGTAACGCCAAGAGAACGGTCAAGTTATCGAATTGCTATGCACTATGTACTACTGTAAAATTGTATGCAAAAAAAGAAGAAGAAAAAGCTCACATTCTTCAACATTGTCTTGGAAACATGTTGCATCATTCTCAGTAGTATATTTCATAATAGGCCTATTGAATACTGTACAGATGTACAGACAATCCTTTCCGGTTGTCTTCCGCAACTCATGTTGTCCTCAGCACCATTATATGATATATCAGTCAGCCTATCTCAAGTAAAGCGTTCTATTGCGCTTTGCCTTTTGGTGCGTTCCCAAAAAGCACCACTTTTACGCGTCTTTACGCACAAACCAAATACAACTTTGGATACGATGTTTTTAGTCCGTCTGAGACAAAATGTGTATATGGTTTCCATAGTTTGCATTAAAAAAACATAGTGATTCTTTGAGGTAGCAGTGGCTTTCCACAGTTGACAGTAGGCTTCAGACGACTAGAGGCAGAGAGGCGCACAGCTTTACATAGCCCACTGTCTCAATGCAATGCTAGTGAAAAGCTACCGATTGCATCACATCTGCATTGATTCCCTTTTGATTTCTTGTATTAGGAAATGAGAATGTCGACCATTAGACCACTGAAAACCTCCAGCTTGTTGACCAAAGCGAATGTGTCAGAAATGAAGAGGCGCTATGCGGAGGCTGTTGTGTCTACTGAGAGGGGTATGGTCGGTGCGAGTGTGCAGAGCGTGTGACACTGATGGATGCGCCAATGGTTAGACGGACAGATGCTTGGGCGGATCTAACGGCATGCAGTGGTGTAGTGGCATACGCAGCGAGATTAGGCTAAAACATCCGGAATCAGTGAAAGACTGCTCTTTCTCATCCCCCAACAAGCCTGGCGAACGGAGAGGAGATCTTGTTCCTGTCGAGCGACTCCCCTGCCGGTCAGATGTTTCTGACTATTGACTAGCATGAGACTGGGAAACCACGACACGGCAAAGACACGGACACACACATCTGGCAGAAGAAAAAAATCCTTTGACAACTTACCGCGTTCTGGTTTTCGAGAAAATCATTTGCGTCCACAGTCATAACCTTTGCAGCAGACAGCGGACCAATTGTATTCTATCTTGAAGATGATCTGAAAAAGATGGGACAATTTATCCACTTTCACCCTAAATAATACAGAAAATGATCTGTAAAGTTTTTTCTTTACTGTGAGGGAAACATTTGAAAKAAAAAGCTGATAGTGCCTGTGATGGTGCCAAATCTGAAGGATGGGGATGTGTGCATCGTTTTGATCTTACCGTTACCGTTAAAAAAAAACTAGCCTATTATTCTTTCCATTCTGTATCAACAAAAACAAGGAGAGCGCATGATTCGGATTTTGTGCCTGACTCACTTGAGCAGAAGAAGGCATCTTGCAGTAAGGAAGACTCGTCTGATTCGCTGTTGCTGTTTTAAATAGCTACTATCAGCCACACAAAGAAGAGGAAAAAGTGCTATTAGCAGCCAAGAAAGTGTTTGGCAATAGCTGCTGATCCATGCTCTCAGAGCAGCTGAGGCACAGCACGAGTCCATCCCCTCCTTCTGATGTACATTATTACAACAAGGGATACCCAATCAAGCACGTATCTCATCGATTCGAACTGCTCTCAGTGGATTTTGAACGCGCTTGGACAAAATAACGGAGCGAGCCAGCGTGTGGGCGACAAGTCCGTCCATCTCTTCTTTCAACCTTTGTCTTTACCGCTCTATCTTAAAACAATATATATATACATATATATATATTTGTTGATGTTTTAAGGGGACTTGGAAACACTGGGATTTTCATACGATGGCTACAGCGACGCTGAGATGCTGCCTTGCTGGTTTTTAAATTGCGTGTGATTACCAGAATCAAAATCCTCATGGATAACGCAGTTAATCAACCGATTGAGTAAGTATGCCATTAACATCTAGTCAACATTAAGATAGTCCAATAGCCAAGGGAAGAATACAATGTTTTGTTTCCATGTGTAGCCAAAGAGTGGAACGGTGCTCTCCTCCTTACAGTTATGCTATTGTATCCGCATTTGGTCTCCGGCATGCATGGATGACTTTTGAAAATGCTCATGAATGATTTCTATCAAATAGCAAAGCTTACTTTTTATTCTGTATAGAACTGTGTAGATCGTATCAGACACCGTTATGGGGCTGTGGTGAGGGACAGCAGACATGTGATGCTTATATGACAAGAGCTAGCTAGCCATTGGAGGTGCAAGGCACAATAAATGTGACAGCGCTTGATGTTTGCCCCTGTTTGCAGACTTTGAGTGACGCGTTCATTTCGTTTTCCTTTAAGCTTGCCTGTTGCAGCCTCCAACACGGAGTGAGAATCACATTGAGGCTGAAGAATTTTTTTTCCCACCACTGTACTCCCGGTCTCCACACACTGTGATATCCAAGTCGAACAGGAAAAAGAAAAAAACGCTTGTTCTTCTTCATCTTCAGATCTACCCTTTCTTCAATGTCTGCATTTTTGTTTGAAAACTGCCGATCTATGTCAGCCTTCTGAAAGCGCCCCGGGTACCGTGTAAGGAAGCGCCTCTATCAAAGAAGAGCGGACCAGCTAGGGATCTCTGGGGCTAGAGAAGAACTCTTCAGAACCCCGAAATAAGAATGCCGCGGAGGAAACAGCAAGCGCCCCGGCGTGCAGCAGGTACGACTCTATGATATGCATGTTATCACCTCTGTTTTTACTACGACTGCTGCGGTATTTCCATTGCCTTCACTGGTCCTACCATGTATAGTACTGAATCATGTGCGTGTAGCTACATTGTAGCGTAGGCTACAGTGGGAGGAAATGGCAAATACCCATTCACTCAAAGAGGGATGRTTAGGCTACTAGCTATTMGTTTTTTTTGTACTTTCCCTTTGAAGGGGATGTGCTTTTTTTTACAACCACGTAGACCACGTTTGATACTAAGCCACGTACTATTTTAATAGTCAATTGCATTATCAGCATACTTACATAGCCCATTACATAGCCTAGTTATTGGCAACATTGTTTAAATGTTCTCAGTATATAATTTTTTCCAACTTCTGGGGCAACAATGATTCCATTCGATAAACGATCTGCTAACAACAGTTCTCGGAAGACATAAAAGGTTTCCCAGGCCGTAGCTCTATCCGACTAGTCAAAGACAACTTCAGCTTTGATAGGTCTCTCCCTTTTACCCTATTTTAGCCTACTCTCCCTTCCTCCCTCCGTAGGGTGCAGATATTGACTCCTTGAATTAGAGATCTATAAAGAAGCGCAAGGAAAAGGGGGCTCGTGTCAGCTGACTGTCATGATTTCCTTTGATGCTGGTTTGGGGCTTTGTGCATGCTAAAACATTTGATCACAAAATGTCAACTTTCGCCTAGTTTCCCTTGGCTGATTTCTCCTTTCTGGGAAATACTTAAAGATTATTTCGCAGCCGACTCTAGGGGAGACGTGGACTGGAAGAGGCTTTAATGGACAATTGCCATCTTTGATTTGACGGCTGATTGATTGCCCGTCATTTGGCTTGTCTTTGATCTATTCTTTCCGGATAAACACAAATAAATCACTCCCCATAGCAACGCCGGTTCACGTGACGTCATGTCTGGTATGACAACTAGCCATTTAAAGCATCTTTAATTGCTTCTTTTGTACTTTTCACGTCGTCAGAGCCAAAGGCCACATTTCATTTTATTTTCTCTCTCTTAAACATAGAGAATAAACCAAACTGACTGTTCAACATAGGCTTTAATCAAATCTTACTTAGGTCATGGAACACATATATTCTACTCTATATAAATAATTAGGGTATGCTACAACATGGTAGTTACTTAGCTACCATTCTGTTGTAAAACATTTTTTTATTTGAATCAGACTTCTGTTCTCATACTGTTGCTATATGACTGGAACTTCTGTATTTTATGTCCGCTGTTGAAAGTATTGTTTGAAGTACCAGTGTGTTGAAGTATACAGGCTACCTGTTTTAAGATTCAATAAGTATTATTCTTATTTGTGAGACATGTGCTTCATTACCATCACAATATAGGCTGCATTTACCTATATGCTTTAAAGTGTAGTTCAGTTTTCTGCAACATAGCCTACATGTAAATTAATCTCTACTAATGTAACTTTTAACCTATAACAAAACTATAACAAGCACCAAAGTCAAATCCCCTTCAAATATACTATCAAAATTCAATATTATGCAATTATTATAGTAATCCAAACACTCGCTCACTTTACTACACACACACACACACACGCAAACACACACACACACGCACACTCACATACACACACAAACAATTTTATCTTGCACGCACACACAGTGTTTCTATGAAAAATTTAACTATTAGGCCTAATCGGGAGACGGAAGAATGGTTTGCTCCATCAGAATGACCCGTCAAAGCGACTTTGTTTCATATTTGATTTAATTGTCTCCCTTTTGACAGCCACATTCATCAATGGCTCTAATGGTCAATCAGAAGTTGGCAGAGTGACTGCTCTCATTTTGTTTCTCCATACGTTGGGCCTGGGCTTTACTTTATCAAAACACTTTTGCCTAATGGACACGCTGGGGGTGGGGGTCGAGGGGAGGCTGGGAGATGACTGAAAGCCTTCTTATCCCAGACGAGAAAGTGAGAGAGAAAAATAAGGCATTTATTCTTTTGACGAGCGGACGAGGACAGACACAAGAGCAGTGAGGGATGTTATTATTTTTTTGGACGAGGCAACTTCCTGTAATTTTTTACAGGGTCTGTATACCCCCTCCCACCCTTCGCCCCTCCTTCTTTCCCAGCAGCCCTCACAGCTGCAAGTTATAAGGTTGACGACTGCTCCGTGGCACACAAAGAGTGGTGACAAATTGATTGCGCTATAGTGATGGAAAGAGCAAAAGATGGCAGATGATGGGCCTTGATTAGGAACTTTGGGAAATCCAGTCCCCAGCAACCTTGAGCGTTTCATGAGAAAATCTCTCTCTCCCTCTCTCCTTCTCTTTGCTTCCCTCTCTCTTTCTCTCCTCTTGCTCTTTTCTCTTTTTCAGCCCACCAGTCTGGAAGGGCTGCTCAGCCGTATAAAAAGAAAGTTGTTTTGCCAGCTTCATTAGTGTTCACCTAATTAGCTGTAAAGCTGATGGATTCCTGACAGCCCTAATGATTGGAGATGACAAGCTCCGCACACTGTCATCCAGCCCAATTAGGTTTGCAGCTAGTTTTATGTAATCAGGTTGATATGACACAGTCCTCCATGCCTTTAGTYGTGCACTAACTCAATTTTCTGCTGCAGGTGACAAATGGGCTAGGGTACCTGGGTAATCACGTTGGCTGGAATTAGGCTGCTTTTTAATGGTCAGGAGCCCTGTAACAACACCAAAAACTAGCCTCTCGAAAATTCTGTCAGAGAAAGAGGGGCCTATAGCAGCAACACACACGCACACAAACACACGCACACGCACACACACCACTCTCTCTGTCTAGCCACAATACCTTTCCCACAATACCTTCCTCCGTTTAGGAGTGGACAATGCTGTGAACACCGTTTTTTTTATTTTTTTTGTCTGCTTCCAAGCCTTGCAAGACCAAACATATGGTTGTTTTGGGGAGGAAAGAGGGAACGTCAAACGTAGGACTTTTTTTTCTCCTTCACTAGTTGTGTTATGCCATGTTACTCTTACTGAGTAGTACTGTAGTGCCTCTTGCCCGAAACACTCGGAAAACATTGCACTGGTGTTGTAGCTGTTTTGCTACACTGTCATAGAGAATAGTATTGCTTTAGGGCCAGGCCGCTGTCTGTGAGATATATATTTGAAGAAGCCTTGTGAAATTAGTCGACGTTGTTATTGTTGACGTTGCTCATCATCACTTAGATCACGACGTAGTCAAAGGTATAGATGCTTTTCCACATKAGTTGATTTTCCAAATGCCTATTATCAGCATTGTGTTCAAAGGGTCTAAACATGATTTATACAAAATATTAAGATCATGACAGATCTAGTTCTGCTTGATGGGAGATAGATTGCGTTGAGGAAAAGCAGCTGATTTCTGTGATTTTTGTGCTTGTTTGATTGATTGTGGATGAGCGAGAGAGATTAATCATGCTTGATGTGTGTTAACGTTGCACTCATGCTGGATACACATCGACATACAGTGGCCCGTAGACACATAGGTTACTACACACACACACACACACACACACACACACACACACACACACACACACACAGCTTGCATGTTCTTGTAATAATTCTTTGTCTCTGCTCCTTGCTAAAAAAAACAGAGGGTTTGTGTAATAGTGTAATGTTACTGTATTCACTCTGTCGCTGGTGTAGTTGGTTGATTCGCTGTAGTTCAAGGGTCGGTCGCAGCGGCTTGTTGGTGCCTTGCTCGTACAAAGCTTTACCCCTTCACAGTCTCAGCGAATGAAATTTAATGAAACATGCCATCTTAATTAGGCTAATTATCCTAGTTTAAAAGCTGGTCATGATAATTCTATTAATTATTAAGACGGAAAGAAAATGATTTCATAAACATCACCTTCCACAGTCCACCCCCACCCTCTGTTAATGAGAAATATAATTATAAAGAATTAAATTTAAATTATATTTAAAATCAAGTGGATTTATTAATGAATAGGTGTACTACATCCATTGGATGGTGTTGAGTTTGACGATTGCAAAGTTCATGAACTTAGTTATCACAGTGAGATGTTATTTTTGAATATGAATATTATGATTTAGTTAGAAACACTGAGGCTAAATCCGATATGATTTACTTGTATTTATTCATGTTTTTTATATGGTTGGGACACGTGCTCCCTCATATTTGTCCTGTAAAAAAATATTTATATATTTTATTTAAAAAATACATTTTTAGTTTTTTCTCTGTAATACTACTAGCCACTTATACATTTTATGAAGCTGGCTTTAGCTAACCCAGATAGGTTCCCAATCTCCCAACCTCATAACTAGCTACCAAGAAGCCATTTCAGGCTATCAATCAAGTTAGTGTAGCTAACTTGTCTAACTATCTTAGCCGGAACGCCTGCTGGAAAAGATTGTAGACTTTAGAAAAGCAAGCAATAACTAAACGTACTGAATAGGACTCACTTTCCTTCCAATCTTTTACCCAGATTTTAGCACAGACGCAGACATTTCTTTAAAAAAATAACCACCAGACAGGAGTATACAGAAGGCGTGTGCTTAGATATGCAAAAAAATACACATATTTAATATTTTTTTTACATAGAATTAAGCATAATGATTACGGCTCTGGAGTGCAGGAAAAGGCTGTTTCAGGTGTTTGAAAAATGCAAAATTCTCCAATTTACATATGCACCAACTCAGTGTCCTTGTGGTTAGAGTGTCCGCCCTGACATTGGAAGGTTGTGAGTTCGTTCCCCGGCCAAGTCATACCAAAGACTGTAAAAATGGGACCTGATGTGTTTCTGCTTTGGCACTCAGCATTAAGGAGATTCAAGCTGCCTCACGCTACAGGAGATAGGCTACTACTTACGGGCGAGGGGACTAGCCCCCACTCTAGACCATCCCCTCGCGTGCTTTGTGCAACCTCTGATTTTTGGGGTGCATGACGGACCTGGTGAGTGGCAACATGGCTGCTGTGTATGTCTGAAGCTGTATGCAAAAAAATKAAACATAGCGCCCGTCGAACAGCGTAGCATAATCGAAAATACAGTGAAGTAGAAAGAGCATATGGATAGATCACGCAACCAAATGTGGAGAATCAAYGAGTGGGAGTCGAAAGAGGTCTAGGCCTATCTGTCTGTCCACATGAGTCTTTGTCTGTGTGTCCCGGCCTCATGATCAGTAGTCCCCTGAAGCCCAGTCCCTGGTGCCCCCTCCGGAGTGAGGTGTCTACTCTTGGGCCTTCTTCTCAGGATTATGGGCCTTTCCTCAGCCTTGCCTTGCCTTGCATTGCTCTCCCTAAAGTGAGGCTCTCCCAGGCAGCCAACTGACACTATGATTAGTTATGGCCGTCCTCTGCCTTTTTCACAGCCGCAAGTGAGCGACAATGAACAGGGTTAAGAGCGGAGAGGGCGGAGAGAGAAATAAAGGGAGAAGGGGTGAGGGAAAAAGCTGAATAACGTAGGCACAGAGAAAGAGGGAGAAAGAAAGCGAGAGGGAGGGAGGGAAAGTTCCCTGCTCGAGGATGTACGGTTGATGGTTGATAAACAGATTTTTTTCTCCCAGAATCTTCCGTCATGGCTCCCATTAGCTTGACAGCTGTCAATTAGAGCTCCCTTGGTCTCGCGGGCTGCAGTTTATTGCAGGCGGTTGATGCTGTCATTTTGCCCACAGTTTCGCCTTGAGCGTTATCACGAGCGCCGAAACAGTCAATAGCTGATGCATCAGCAGTTATTTCTTAAATTGGCTCACAAGGCTGCATCTTTCCCTCATTTTTGTTCATATCCCCTCTCCTCCCTGCTCCTCTCGCCAAAGATTGTTTTGTGAGGAGAGAGCGATGAATTGCGACTGCAGCAGGGTTAGTGAGAGAGCAGGGAGGGCGATGCAACACATACAGTTGTTGTACACAAAGGTACGCACATAGAACACACACAAGACAGTTCCATTTACACACAAGCTATCAAGACCTAAAAATGGTGTTTGACTGTGTCTGGCTCTTTATCCAAACAATACTACTCACAAAATAGACACATAGCAGTATTTATTTATGTACCTTTTAGCTCTACCTTTGATCTTTTATTCCCTGCTGAAATGAACACCTCGGCAAATTGTGCACCAGTGCAAGCGATTAGGCAACCTTGTACGATTAGAAGACTGGACAGATATCAACGTCTACCTAACCATACAATGCAACAGTTTGTCGAATGGCGAACTGGGTGCTTTCTGAATTAATGAGAATATCCAACCACTGGTTAAAGGAAGTTTGGTCAGGAGATTAGTGGCTACTTAGCTCCTCCTCCTTCTCTCTCTCTCTCTCTCTCTCTCTCTCTCTCTCTCTCTCTCTCTCTCTCTCTCTCTCTC
>NC_036855.1:53461293-53466609 GCF_002910315.2 Salvelinus sp. IW2-2015
AGGGAGAGGGTGGGTTCCATTGCATGTATGAGCATTTGCCGAACGAGAGGAGGAAATCGAGCTGGTTGCATGGACAAGCCCCTCCACCACCAGCTCTGTTTCAGACCTCCTAAAAGACCCGGGCCGGCTAGCCTCGGTGGAATGTGTGTGTCGGGGTGTGTGTGTGTGTGTGTTGTGGGTGTGTGTGGTGTGTGTGTGTGTGTGTTGTGTGTGTGTGTGTGTGTGTGTGTGTGTGTGCGGCGTGTGCGCTGTGCTGTGTGTGTGGAATCGGATGTGGTTGTACGGACAGAGTAACAGGCTGCCCCTTCTTTTCCTTGACTCCCCCCCCCCCCCCCCCCCCTCCCCCCCCCGCCCCCCCCCCCCCCCCCCCCCCCCCCAAACTCCCCTTTCCCTGTCTCTCTTTTATTTCTTTCGCTCTCTTCTGTCTGTTTCTTTTCCTTTCCCTTTTCCCTGTGTTCCTCCCACCAGACGTGTACAACAGCAGAGTTAGGGACGGAAGGAAATACAAAATGAAAATAAAGAAGAACTAAGAAAAAAGCTGGCTCGGTGCGGCGGCGGAGTTAATAATCCAAAGTCACTTCGGGCACAACAATACACCATTTAAATGGACATACGCTATCTTCAAGAACAACGACCGTGTACGATGGGATGAAACCACGATGGCCAAAACGGTTCTCTCTCATAAAGCCACGAGGATCTCCTTTTTCCCTCTGTTTGTTTTCTGTTGTTTTCTTCAGTTTCTTTTTCTTACTTCTCTATCTCACGCTCATTTATTCTTTTTTGACACACCAGCGAGGGCCCTGAATTGCAGAGTGCATTTAAAGAAAAAAAAAGATGTGGTCAGAGAGTGTGACGGCCCCTCCATACACACCCCCCTTGCTCGGTTTCATTAGCTCACTGCAGAGGTGGCACTTCTCAAGTCATTACAGGGAAGGATTATGGAGCAGACCCAATGGCGAAGAAAAGGCATCTGGCAATAATTGCAGGGAGCTGCACTACATCTCAGAACGCTTTGAAATCTCATTAGGTATGCCAGGAATCAGCTAAGATCAAAAACATACTCAACTCGACAGATCCTTACCAAGAAAACATTAATTAGCAACAGGCCTGCAGTATAAATAAAACAGACTTCCTCTCTCTCTCCCTCTTCTCTCTCTCTCTTCTCGCACCTGCTGCCTTTTTCCAAGGAGAGAAAAACCCGACCCCTTCCTGTTACATAAATACAAACACACACAAGGTGTATAAGCAGAAACACACACAAACACTACACATGTGTAAACACTGCAAATCACCACCCCCAACCTCAGACCACATCCACCCTGCCATTTCTGAGCCCCCCACCCCCCCCCCCCCCTCTTACAAAAAAAAGAAACAGTGAGGGGGGGATAATTCCCAGCATCTGAGACTGATCAGAACATGAAACAGGGGGAGGGAGGGAGTGAAGGGAAGCGAGGCGTGTTGAGGCCTGCGTCTCTTGGCTTCGTGAGGAGAGAAGAGGAAGAGGCTGTCATGCTGAGAAGGATGTCAGCCTGGCTGCCCTGATTACTGGGCCTCTACGGCTCCCCTGCTTTCATCACCGCCACCATCAAAAACAGCCTCCGTGTCACCCGTACGCATGAGATGGCTGTCCGTCCTCGCCTGGCCCCTGTCTCAGAGCCCCACGGGGGGGACTCCCCGCCCTGTTCCCAGCCACTCTGGCAGACACTCAAGACAACCCCCGCCCCCGCACCCTTGGCTGGCCCACCCCAAACTGAGGGAAAGAAGAAACCCGAACCTGAGTGGTCTGGCCCAAACGACACTCAGAACCAACCACTGTTGCACCCCCCCCCCCCCCCCCCCCCCCCATCGCTCATCTCGTCCTCCCCGGCCCCCTACCTCTCCTCTCTGTGCACCCCGTCCCTCCTCGAATGACAACAACACAGGCAGGGATACTCCACACGGCCATATTTCACTGCACAGGGCTGCTGGGAGATTTAATCCCCTTGTAGCTGCCAGATCCTGAAGACTGGCCCGACACACACATCACACAAAGGCCATTGTATCGCTGAGAGGAGAGGAAGGTAGGGTGCGGGGCGAGAGGAGAGGACAAACCAGACATACAGAGAGAATTTCAGCCAATAATAACCTAGTCGCCTTGGGAAAGTGCAGTCAGCCAAATTTGGGGAAGTTGTTTTATACTGTACTGAGGAGGAGCATAACATATTTCTGTCTCTCCGACAGAGGAAGTGCAAAAGATCCCACAAACTCTCCTCCAATTTCCTGTTTCCTCAAAAATGTGACCTAGAGAAGACCGATTCCCATGGTGCTCGGTGCAGGCCCGCTAGAAGAATCGGGCTTCACAGAGGGAGGTATTGTGGAGTGTGCTCAAAAGAGCAGGCAGTGGCTGAGGCCCTTGCCCAATCACCCCACTGGACATAATCACAATATCTCCTGCCACGTTGAATAGCAGCACTCAGGAGCTGACATCATTCCCTAATCACTGGGAAAAGCGAGAAAACTGAATTCTTGATAATCAAAAGTTATGAACACCCCACCGAGGGAGAGAGAGGGAGAGCAAGGACGAGAGGGAAGGAGACACCACCCACATACACACAAACCCACAGACAGACAAGCAGACCAGTGCAGTAGAGATAGGGCCCTGCAGTGATCCCTGGGGCCCAGGAGAGGGTGCCTGTAGTGGGCTCTCTGGAGCTGGCTTCCTGCCTCCGCCTTTACAGGATCCTGGTCCCTACATCTGTGGAGTTGTGTGGGTCCACATGGCTCACGGCAGGCAGGAGTTTGGAGAGGTGTTGGGAAAACATAACGTTTGATATTGCATGTGTTCAGCATGCATGTTTATATAACTACTTACATAATGTGTTGGCATGTTTCTGTGTGTGTTTGTTTGTCCGTCCCAGGTATCATAGCCCTCCTAGACTCAGGGGCCCAGGGACTTAGCCTTTAGGTCAGGGTTCCCGCAGGTGATTTTATTTGGCCCCTGAGCAAAAAAACAAACAAACAAACAAAATTGTTTTTGGTTGGACATAAAATACTCTAAAAACACCAGCAAATCAGCTCCAAGTGATTTGAATTTTGGAAATCTGGAAATCCAAAGTATTTCCACACAAATTAGAGGGATGTGATTGTATACAAATGTAAGCAAGGTTTGAAATTATTATGTTTTAGTCTGTTTGGGCCTCTTGTGGTCAATTTGCGGTCTACAAATGATTAGTAACTATGATCCGGTCCCCTGACCATCCTAAATCCAGTTGATGATCCCTGGTTTAGGCGATCTGAGGTCAGGTTGCCTACTACACCAGGTCTCCTTTGGGTTCTCTCTCTCTCCCTCTCTTTCTCTCTCTTTGTCCATCCCCATCCCTGCCCAGTGCTTCCTAGTCCTTCGTGTTCCGTCGGATGAGCCAGAGAACAACACTGCTCACGCTCCTGAACCGGCATGTTCTCTGATGTTATATTTCTACCACAGTGTTGCCTAACGTTCACATGTAAACTCCCATAGCCCACGATCCTCTGGGGCTGTGTGTTGTGACTATAGAGAGAGGTTTACCGTGTGATTCATAGGGTGGGGGCTCCTATCCCCCCTTCACCCTTCTTTGATCTGTACGTGTCTCTTGTGTTTTGACGCCCCCGTAGGTTCTCATAATCATTTTTGACGTTTTTTTTTTCTCTCCAGTTTTTTAGAAGATAATCAAGGCATATCGTAGTGGAACTGTGTGCTCTCTCCACACAGCTGGACCAGTCATAATAGTGCGTGGGAATGACAATGTCCCATAACCCCTACCGCTTACCCTGTCTCCAAAATACTTTAACCCTAAGCCTCGCCCTGGGCTACAAGCAACACACTCTCTCACTCGCTCTATCTCWCTCTATCCTGCCTATTCAACAGTGTCACCAGACCCAGACATGAAAAACAACTTCATTTTGATTTGTCCAAATGAAGGCAGCGCACAAGACCTGCCTATTTAAAGACGCTGTAATAGCCACATGAAAACTGCCATCGCCTTCTTCCCGAAGAGCAGACCTGTTTCATTAGCTCACTGGGCGATAAGAGTCAATAAACACTGTTCGTCGTGAAAGGAATTGATTCATTGACTATAATAAGCCGGACTGTCGAACAGATCTTTTGAACGCTCGCTTGATACTTAGCAGAGCCAATTGCTGTTCAGAAATGTGATCACATGACCTAGATCCCTTCCAAAAAAAAGGTAATCGAATCTCCATTTAATGTTAACCGTCCAAGTAAATCACCGTCCACACGTGTTGATGAAGTGAGTATGAATCGCCAGGGTATTCCAAATGAGTCAAGTATAGTGTAATTGTATCAACTCCCTCCCACTCCACTGACTGACAGGGGCGGAAGGTCTGGAGACATCCCACACCCTAACCGAGGGGAGAAAGTGGAGGGATGGTGTTGGTTAGCCACCAGTCAAATGCACCCACCCAGAYGAGAGTGTAACATAAAAMWTTWAAAAAAAGAACGAATCAAAACAATAAGAGCATTGTGGCTCGTTGAAACGCCTTGGGTGCCTGGCTATGAATGTCGTTATCCGTTTACGACTCGCCGGCTAATGTGATCTTCCTCCAAAAAYGACTTCTATGAGACGCCTTGATATTTTTAGTCCTAATTAGCCACGTAGTTCCAGAGATGTCCTTTACTATTAAAGCCCCCGTCCTTGTGCCATCCAGACAGAGAGAAACATCCATACGATAGTGCTTCACTCTTATCTCTGCCGAGGAAAACACAAAGTCTGTATCCAAGCCCCTGTGATTCTCACTGCATTCTGTTATTAGTCCATGTATTGCTTACATGTATTGTATTGTATTGTAWTGATACATGTGTCTATTGATATTGTAGTGTGTGGCGTGTAAAGGTCAGACACATGAGCGATCAGTGTGTGGCCCGGCCCGGCTTTATGACACGGCTAGCCATCAACACTTCCTGTTTCTGAGGAGAGGATGTTACACTCAGGCCTGACAAGGCCCACTCTGTTTATGAATTCCTGAGGCCTGATACAGCCACAGAGCCATGGAGTTCTCTGGAAACAAGACAAGTTTGTGTGTGTGTGTGGGGGGGGGGCATGTGTGGGGGTGTATATGAAAGTTACAGTATGTTAGATGTGTCACTGGGACGTCATCTTGCGCCTACATGTGAAAAGATAATGCGTGTGTGTGTGTGTGTGTGTGTGTGTGTGTGTGTGTGTGTGTGTGTGTGTGTGTGGGTCTGTGTATCGTGTGCGTGTGCCTGTTTTGCGTGGAGCGCGTGTGGAAGCGTTTTTATTTGTGTCACATTTTTACGGAGCCTTAGGACTCTCTCTCTTT
>NC_036855.1:53468103-53476076 GCF_002910315.2 Salvelinus sp. IW2-2015
GACCAATTGGCCCAAGCAAGCCCTTCTAGTGGCTCTGCAAGTGGGTGGACGTCATGCGGAAACATGTTTGATATCACACAAAACAGACAGTGGCGTGTCTCTCTTTTCTCTCGCCCTCTCCCCCTGGTTACAACGTTAGACAGCTCAGATTCACTGGTTCTGGTCGCCATAACAGCGAGCTGAGGGCTGTTATTGCTACTGTGGTCTTGTTTGCGTGGTTATTTTTGTGGTTAAGCTGGGGGGCTGTGCTGTGCAGGGGGGTCCCTGTGGTGCTCTATCCTTCACACACAATGTAAGTGCTAGCTCGTCCTTAGGCTCTCACAGCCCTGCATGGCTAAGCCAGCTGATGGAGCTTGCTTTTTTATTGAGGCATTTGCTTGTTTGAGTGTGTGTGTGTGTGTGTGTTGTGTGTTGTGTGTTGTGTGTGTGTGTGTGTGGTGTGGTGAGTGTGTGTGTGTGTGTGTGTGTGTGTGTGTGTTGTGTGTGTGTTGTGTGTGTGTGTGTGTGTGTGTGTGTGTGTGTGTGTTCGTTGGTTTAATGTATGTGTGCTTGCTTGCTTGATTGTCTGTGAGAGACTCCCTAAGGCTCCGTAAAAATGTGACACCAAATAAAAACGCTACCACACGCGCTCACGCAAACACAGGCACACGCCACACACACACACACACACACACACACACACACACACACACACACACACAACACACACACACACACACACACACACACACACACACAGTCTAATTGAGGGTGGAGGGTTATTGGGGTCCTGGCCTCAGGCCCTCGGGGTCGTGTGTAAATTGAGAGTTTAAAGGGGAGCCGAGGCATCCAAACATCTAAACATGGCCTTTGATGCCTGCTTCGTCTTTCTCTCTGTTATCTCTCTCTCTCTCTCTGTCTGTCTTTCCTCAGTCTCTCTCTCCTTCTCCCTCTCTCTCTCTCTCTCTCTCTCTCTCTCTCTCTCTCTCTCTCTCTCTCTCTCTCTCTCTCTCCCTCTCTCTCTCTCTCTCTCTCTCTCTCTCTCTCTCTCTCTCCCTCTGTCTGTCTTTCTCTCTGTATCTCTCTCTCTCTGTCTGTCTTTCTCTCAGTCTCTCACACACACACACACACACAGGAAGCCATTTTGATGCCCTCAGCAGCAGGCAAAGCAGGTCTGGTCCAAAGCCCCACTCGGCTCATGCGCGCTCTTAAGCACTAATTAGATAATTAAAAGTGGCATCCTTCTTCCTGCCATATTTCATCCCTCTCCGCGCACCCCTCTCCTAACCAACGGCATGTCCAGCTCTTTGAAATGGATACCGTATCACTTCCCATCCCAAACAAGTCACCAACAGCCCCCAAAACTACAAGGGGAGTACCCCTCCCAGAGCGGGTCTGAGGAGCGGCCCATGTTAAGAGGCGTTGAAGGCTTTGGATGCCTGGCTATCCATCATTCTCCACGTTTCCTAGACTATAACTAGCCACAAATGAAATATCAAAGCCCAGGAATGCACTCGTTATAGCTGTTATTTTCTCACGGTTTTATATTGCTTTTTAATTTCATTCCTGTCGTAAATCACTGCAGAAAATATATGTTACAGAAACGATTCATTACAGAAATGACACGAGAAATGCTATTTAGAGAAAGGAAAGGAAGAGTGAAGAGGTGTCTCAGTACTGCTCTGTGTGACTCCTCAGTTACTGTGGTATTTGAATTCCTGACGTTGAAATCACGTATGAATGAATGCATTATTCATTATTATTCATATGATTAATTATGTCAATATATACATTTTGGATTGTTTTAGATTTTGAAAAAATAAGACAATACCTGAGCACGGCACTGCTAAATACACCAACATGGTTGGACAGAAAAACTTTGTCACTTCAAAATAAAMTAAATGCATTGCTTTACCTTCACTTTCAATTTTTTATTGTTGACTATTTTTGTTATTTAAAACAAAATCGTAAAATATGTAAATGCATTTTTACTACACTGGCAACAAAATGTAGGATGACTAAAGCATACATGTACATTATTACACACATTATGTCAATGTCTCTAACGACACAGGAAAATGCTACTTTTTTTAATACGGCAGATAAAGATGAGGGACCTATTGAGATGTAATATACTGGTGCTCTCGTAGGAGGATGTGGTTAGAGAGCATGTGGGCAGAGGTTATGGTCTGTGGCACGGGAGGATCATGGGTTTTAACCTCTCTCTTTTTTGTGTGTGTTCCCATCTTTGCTGTGCTTGGGGATGTGTGCGTGTGTGTGTGTGTGTGTGTGTGTGTGTGTGTGTGTGTGTGGTGTGTGTGTGGGTGTTGTTGTGTGTGTGTGTGTGTGTGTGTGTGTGTGTGTGTGTGTGTGTGTGTGTGTGTGTGTGTGTGTGTGTGTGTGTGTGTGTGTGTGTCTGTGTGTGTGTGTGTCTGTGTCTGTCTGTGTGTGTGTCTGTGTGTGTGGGAGCATGCATGGTCCACGTTATGTCACCAGCAGCCGTGATGTCTGGATCAGTGGTGTCATAATTACGCATCCTGTTTACATCCTATTGTGTTTCATTTCAGCACGTAGCGCCACAGCACAGCACGGCCCTGCACAGCCACCCTCCCCTTCAGTCCCCCAGCCCTCCTCCTCTCTCCTCCCTGGCTGGGCGTTGAGGCTTCTCTTGCTGCTTTATCTAGGACAGTAGCAGCCCTCTGGCCTAACCCCTCCTCCTCTCACCTAACTGGCATAGCCTCACCCTATATCTAGCCTCACCACCGTAGATAAAGGACACGAAGGGATGGGGCGGTGGGCGTCACAATCACACACACACACACACACACGTTTAAACCACTGTTTATTTATTTCTGTTTAGCAAACAAACAATTGTCTGGATTTCTGCAGCATTTATAGCGTGTTATGCATGCTCAGGTGGCTGTTCTGAACAGCATTTCATATTGAATGCAGATTGGTGAATGTTGAGTGAGCTGGAATAGGGATTTTATAGAAATAGGAGCCAAGGCCTATTTGTAACTCTGGGTGTTAAAGCCTCATTAATTGGCCTACATGCTTACCGCATGTAAACAGTTGAAAATATTCTTTAAATGAATCGGGGAAATGCATTGATATACATGTGAACCTCTGGCTCCTCCCAGCCTCGGCTCTCTTGCTTTTCAATTCAATATAAGTGATTGAGCGGAACATTAGCCGATAAAGCCCGGAATAAGATGACACATACACCACGGCTGGAGGAATTAAAGCATAATATAACCACTCGGCCTTGCATACAGAGCCCTTCCCGTCAGAATGGGTGACATTTTGATTTCCAACGTTTCTGGCACACCAGAGTGGGATGCGCGGAGTGATTTCTCTTTTAAGTGGGGAGATCGTTAAGTGATTGTTGGGGTATCTCCCCCTCCACACCCGCTCCCCCACCCTCCCAACATAACACCCTCGACACCCTGGGCTATTGATCTCATCTGCACTCAGGAAGTGGGCAGGCTCAAAATAAAAAAAAAAGGGGGCCCAGTGTCTCTTTAAAGTCTCAGTCCGGTTGGTTATTTTCACAGGGAGCTGAGAGCACATCACTTTTTATTAGCTTAATAAATCACCTTTGTTGTCAATCAAGCCACAGAGAATAATTGGATATGGTTGAAGCCTTGCGTGATGGATTATAAATCATTCAAGATTAAATTAAAAGATAATGCACAAACTTAATGGTTTGTGTTTTGCAGTCTAAATTGCCTCGGAGCGCTGCTGTTTTCGAGCTTTATTGCTAGCCGTTTCTCTTTCCTCTAAAACCCTACGAATTTCAGACCTTTTATTGCTCAACGGCCCAGCTAAAGTTTGCCATTGTGGTTGGTGTGGTGCTTGTGCGTATATGTGTGTATGTATATTTGTGTGTGTGTGTGGGAAGATGTGTGTGTGTGTGTGTGCGTGCGTGCGTGCGTGCGTGCGTGTGTGTGTGTGCCCATGCTGACATGCGTGTTTGTCAGTCACGGCTCCAGTCCAGCCCGCAGCTCAACCCTGAACGCTGCTCTGCTTTTAAATTTAGCCCGGGCAATATCAAAAGCAATCAGGTGCCCGCTATCCTTTTCTGGAGCGTCATCCTGCGACTAAATCAGAATAAACAAATGTCTGCATTAGGATGCAGTGGGGCCCAGAGCACACTAGCGGATTAGACTTGACACAGCCTCAAACAACCACAGCCTCTCAGATGCTGGAGCTCTCTCCTCCTCTCTCGCTCTCTCTCTCTCTCTCTCTCCCTCTCCACCTTCACACAAACCCAATAACGATAGAGACAAGAGTGTGAGTGTGTGTGAGAGGGAGAGTATAAAGAGAGAGAGGAGAGGGCTGCATCCTCCACATTAGTGGCAGAGCCGGCGATTTGCCTTTCTGTCCGTTTGTGTTCTGACAGATCTGGCATTATCATAATCGCCCTCCCGTACATGACGGGACGTTAAAGTGATGCTGTCGTTTTATTTACGGGCAGGTCGTCCCGCACCTCCCCGTGGCCCGGCGCTAACTTCCCCGGGGCCGAGCCTAGCCGAGTAGGTCAAATGACATCTTTTGATCAGGGCTGTCCAAAGAGATCAGAGGAGACTGGCAGGTAATGGATATCCAGTGACAAACCAAATCTAGAGCAGGGATGGGAGCTGGGAGCCAGCGCCGAGCTGGCYGCCACTTCCCCATTAGGACTGCTCTCTCCTCCCTTTCCCAGGRACTGCAGACTGACATCTCCACAGACCACCTAAATCACAGAGCCGACCGCTCTTAACACTGGGTATTATGGTTTGGAAATAGCTATTATTTCCCCTCTCACATTTTTGTTTGAGTCTTTGTGTGTCCTTCTGTGTGTGTGTTTCAATGAGACAAAGGGATATCAGGGGTTGTATTCAGTGTTCTCCTCTTTTAAGCCATGTATTTTCTGTTTGTTTTATCTGTCTCATACTTGCCGTTTGAGTGTGTATTTGTGTGTGTATTAATATCAGTGTGTGTGTGGGTGTGTGTGTGTGTGTGTCTTCAGAGAAAGTACAGCAAGGCCCCAGGGATCGCAGGAAGCCAGATCTGTTCTCTCCCATTACCCAGCAGCCCTCTCTAATGGGAGACTGACACAGTCCTGTGATTCTGTTCTGAGTTGGACTCGAGCAGAGAGGGGAAGGCAGGGCAGGGCAGTATAGGGAAGGATAGAGCAGGGAGGGACTCCAGGAGATACCAGAGGGGCTCAAAGAGATACCAGAGGGGCTCAAGGAGATACCAGAGGGGCTCAAGGAGATACCAGAGGGGCTCAAGGAGATACCAGAGGGGCTCAAGGAGATACCAGAGGGGCTCAAGGAGATACCAGAGGGGCTCAAGGAGATACCAGAAGGGCTCAAGGAGATACCAGAGGGACTCAAGGAAATATCGATGAGAGATGGTGGTAATTATTTATCCTGCTCAGTCCTGGTTGGACCAGCAGTCCCCCATCCCTCCCTCCCTCCACTCCCTCCCTCCCTCCCTCCCTCCACTCCCTCCTCTTGGGAACGGATGACTGTGACCTCTGGTTGCCCTGTGCTTTAGGAATGTGACTGCTCCAAGTGGTGCACATCTGAATAACAAAGGGAAGCTGGCGGACAATTTGCTTGAGATCATCGTCTCTGCTTGATAATAGTGTGTGTGCTGTCTGTTAGTGGGCCGTTTGAGACCGTGCTGGAAGGGATGCCGGCGCACAGCTCATAACCCCACCCCCCAGCCCACATCTAAATGTCAGGAGGTGATTCCATTGGCCRCCGTCTCATGTAGGGCGCATCAGAGAGCGACATAGTAATGGATGTTTAGGGAGTCAATTATCATAACCCCCTGGCTAGATAGACTAATATACGCAGGCAGTTTGTATGGATATGAAGAGGTCCGTTTTTTAGTATTGATGTTTAATATAGTATAATCACATTCTCTGCGAACCACTATGCCTGTGCTATGGGTGTGCCAGACACGGTCTCTGTTAGATGCTGGCTAAGCATTTTGAAATAAGTATTTTCTAGTTGCTGCTGAGGGAGTGTGTGTGAGACAGAAAGATACGGTCACATTTGTTGTTTTTCTGTGCTCAACTACCCAACTAACTGTCTACCCAACAGGCCTATTTTATTTGTTCATTTATTACATTTTTTATTGAACCTTTATTTAACTAGGCAGGTCATGTGACGGGATGGATATCGACAGAGAAAAACGCTTGTTCTCATGATTCGTGCCTCCTCTACAGTTTGCCAGCATTTCATACAACAGAATTCACCCAGAAACCAGGTCTCTCTCAGTCATTCAGGCCAACTGGGGAAATGTTGACCTTGTCTCTGCCTTTTGTAAACTTCACGGTGAGATTGTCTCTCAGAGGGAAGTCCGTTCAGAGCTGTGTGGTGTGTCGGAGGACTTGTCTGAATGGGGTCATTTTGAGCCTGTGTGTAATTTTGGGAAACACGGCTCTCCATGCCACTTCACAATGTGTCTGACAGTCTGGGATTCGCTACAGAACTACTCCCGTGGTTTGATGTGGTTTTAGTAGTGTATAAAGAAAGACAGGATTCTCGTCGTGTTTAGGTAATCCAGAATAAGTACAAATCAAATATAGTAGGGGGATTTGTCAGTAGCGTTGTTTTTATTTGTTTGCGGGGAACGCCTCGACTAACACTGCGTTTATTACTGAACGTCCCGGCACCATGCTCCGCCACTTGTCTGTGAACACCGAGCAAATCAAATCAAATCAAATTGTGTTTGTCACATGCGCCGAATACGACGGGTGTAAGACCTTACCGTGAAATGCTGACTTACAATCCCTTAACCAACAGTGCAGTTCAAGACAAAGAGTTAAGGAAATATTTACTAAATAAACTAAAGTAAGAAATTCAATACTGTCACACAATAAAATAACAATAATGAGGCTATATACAGGGGGTACCGGTACCGAGTCAAAGTGCGGGGGTACAGGTCATTTGTACATTAAACGTTACCGGTTAAGAAAACAACCTGAACTTAATGTTTCTTTCATTGCTAGATGGATAAACCTTATTTTATTTCTACAGCGCATAGATAGTAAGGGTTGGGGGGGGTGTATCCTATTTGTTTGGTTGAGAACGCGTCAGTAGCACTCTGTGGCGTGTCAAGGCGTGGAGATGAGCCGGGGAAGCACCCTGGCGAAGGGATGGCGACGGCAGGGGGCCAGGCATGTAGGAAGGCACCTGGAGCCGGAGGCAGGGTGTGTAAATACGCTGTCAGCCGCTCTCCAACTGAGTGGCATGAGCAGCCGATTAGCCGCGCTCGCACCGGTGTTCATGCATAATCTTACAGTTCCACCGTGCTCCATGTATGACAACACATGTGGTGTGTGTGTGCTGTCTCTGGTTGTGCGTGGGTGTGGGGGGGGGGGGGGGGGGTCTGTAGTCCATGCCTTCATCAGTTTCACAGTTTTGGTTTCAGACAGACCACGGGGACACATTTTATCAAGACGAGAGAGACTTTCCTAGCCGTCTCTCTCCGAGGGCTGTGTCACGGGAACATTTTTTTTAAAGCAAGAATGAATCATCACGGTAGCCAATAAATGTCCCCGGGTTTAATGTACTTTGCTGGTGTCAGAACAGAGAAGAGGAGCAAAAACCTGCAGGACCATGAACACCTTTCTGTGTCGAGGTGAAGGTGGAAAGGGAAAGAAGTGCTAGTTGGTTGCTAATGAAAGATGCTAAATATGCACCAAACCCACCTTCATAATAGGGAGGTAGCTAGCGCCAATACAGCAGTAGGCCTACTCTGCTAATTTATATCATTAGAAGGATATCATTTAGCTTAAGGCAGTGTCAGCCTTAACTGACACTGCCAGTGTGGTAGTGGAGAATATGAGATAGCACAGACCCTGTCTCTGTCCCTCCCCTCTCCTCCCCTCAGATCCCCTCTGATGAGATCCTATACCTCCCCTTCTCTCCCCCCTCGCCATCGCCGCTCCATGATCCAGCGTTAATGAAGTTAATTGAATCTGAGATCATAAT
>NC_036855.1:53476619-53499928 GCF_002910315.2 Salvelinus sp. IW2-2015
ATTAGCTGAGGAGAGGGGAAGAGGAGAGAGACGAGGAGAGAGCAGGAGACAGCGAGACAGGAAGACGAGAGAGAGATGAGAGAAGCGAGATGAGAGAGAGGAAGAGAAGCACGAGAGAGGAGAGAGAGAGGAGAGGAGAAGAGAGAAGAGAGAGCGTAGAAGAGAGAGAGAGAGAGGAGACGAGCAGAGAGAAGAGGACGGAGAGAAGAGAAGAGATGAGACGAGAAGTACCGAGAGAGAGAGACTGAGGCCGAGAGAGAGAGAGAGAGAAGACTGCGAGGACCGAGCGAGAGAGAGGAGAAGAGAAGAGAAGGTATACTGTATATAGACATCAAGTATGACATTTTGAAATGTCTTTATTCCTTTTGGAACTTTGTGAGTCGTAATGTGGCCTGTTTAATTTGTAGTGTTTATTTCACTTAAAAAAAAAAAAGATCTATTTTACTTGCTTTGAATGTTATAAAATGTTTCTCATCCAATAAAGCCCCTTAAATTGAAATTGAGAGAGAGAGAGAGAATGCAAAGGAATCTGTGACATGAGGATACGTATCAAAAGCACCTGAAAAGCCTAAGTACTATTGGTAATTGCATATACATTGAGCTGGCGGGCCGGCCAGTGCCTGGCTGTGGGTGAGGCGAGGGTGAGCGTATATCTGAGTGAGGGTGGATAGGGGGATAAAACAGCTATAACGGGATCGCGGAGAGCGAGGCGGCCAGAGCTCCACAGTTTCACTCCTAAACAGTTCTGTAAACATGCTGTAATAGAGTGCCCGTGTGCCCCTAAAATGAACCCTTAGTGTTTGTATTGACTTGTATACAATCATGTCAACCAGAATTGACCATTTATGGAAAATCACTTTTTCAGAATAATTTGCTACTCGGTTATAACAGCAACTGACTGAATGTATCAACTGGTAGGCAAGAATTAGAAGACTGCAAAAAGTTATTTAATTGATAATTTCCCCTTAAATATCCCTAAATGATATACAGTGCATTAGTTGACATTTGATCTGACACGATGTCAGATGGACATGACATATAATGGAAATGCATTTGTGGGCTCAGAGCTGGGTTGTTTGGATATGGAATCATTTGATACAGATAAATGCGTTATTTTGAGAAGTAAACTAATCGTTCTGCGTTCCCGAGGTCCCAATCCCAAAAGCACACATCTCTCCCCCCATTTCAAAGAGCCATTCTCAATGGGTCTTCTCTCTTAATAATCCCACTGCAAATGAGATCAAACTCTCTTCCTCTCCGCTGCCAATTAATTCAGAGGTTATTTTCACTCGCTCTCCCGTCTTTTCCACCCATCCCGTTCTCTAATTAAAAGAGCACCTGCGTGGCAGAGCGTTTTGGCTCTGCCTGCATCAGGGCTGAAAGCTCAATATTGGAACACACATCCACGGCCACTTTAGGGGCCCTGTGGCCTGGCGCCGGTCCAAAGGCCTGTGAGATGCTCCCTGTGTGGCCTCAGGTTTGAGGGCTTTCCAAGACCTCCCTCCTTCCTCTTTGCCTGTCTTCCCTCCTACCTCCACGTCTATTCCTGTCTTTCTCGCACTCTCTCTACTCTCTGTGCCTTAGGCTAAAAGCTGAGGTTTAAGTAGTAGTTGTACGCTGTGTGTGTTGCGTTACATTCCGTCTCCATGTTACTTTAATGCGCGACACACGTAGACTAATACAAAATAAAGGAATCAGTCACAAAATCGCCTCCCTTTCTCGTTCTGTATCTCTTTCATTGTCTTCTCAGGCACACACACACACACACGCACACGCACACGCACGCACACACACACACACACCTGTCTCTTATACACATCTAGATGTGTATAAGAGACAGCAAGAAAAATGACTTGGCATTGGCACAGAGAGAGGCATATTATTTTTGCCTCTCGCTGTATTTTCAATTGCACATTTTAATTACATTCAAATCAGTGTTGTAATGATATTTTCAGTGAACTACACATTTATATTTAGTGCGGTAGCAAAGGTTTCGCTGCAGATTTATTGGCTTTGGTGTTAAAATGACCCTCCCCCACGCCTTCCTTTCTCCGTGTGTGTTTTAATTACATTTAACAGCTTTATGTCTGGGTTGTGTTTTGAGGAAGGAGATTTCACATGGGTGTCTGGCCTCGATGTGAGTGCTGTTCTGACTGCTTCCTGAGCAAATGCATTGTTCTCTTAAACAGCTGTCGTTTTGGCTGATTCAGAACAGATGGCTGTGTGCGTGCGTGCGCGCGCACGTGCGTGCGTGCATTGCATGATCAGGGTTGCTGAGGGTTGTTGAGTTGTGTGTGGTATTGGATTACATGTTAAGATATCCCATCTTTTGTTGCTCCGTATTCCAATTGTGCTTTTCTGATTATTGCTGCATCTGTTCACAAAATGGCAGATGTCCGTTATAGAGGATGATGCATCTAAATGTAAAAGTGTATATTGTCTACTCCGGATACAATAATCGTGTAATCCCTGAGATTTACGTGTATACATTCTTCCGAAATGTTGTAACATTTTAAGTAGACATGCTACCAAAATAATTGGCTGTAGGAATACGTTTCCTTCTCATTCGGGTGTTGTTAGACAATGCATTATGTTGTATACATCCGAGACGCTAGTACACATAAGGTAACCGATTCCAACTTGCTGCATGCTGATGTGTGAGATTGAACATTAAGCAGCCTGCTTGTTCAGTTGAAAGGCTGCAGACTGCCTGGAGGCACAGCGTTTTTACTGCAGCGCAACGACTGGGAGCCGCTGCGTGTTTCAGTGCATCTGTTTATCCCGCGGCATCACACTGCCAAAGGCAACAAAATGAGCCCCTTGACAATGACAGAGATTTCTCCCTGTGTCTGGGCTGATGCAGTGCTCACACCTTCAGTACCGCGCCGAGATAGAAGTCAGCAGTAACACTGCTGGAGCGTGTTGTGTGACATGGCTGGCAGGTTCTGGAGGTAGCTACCCGGTTCTGGAGATAGCTACCCAATGTCACCAGATATAACTGTACCTTTTGAAGAGGCTGTGGCTTTCCCGCGAAGCTCATAAGTTTTAGCAAATACTTTCCGTTCTTTTAACTTTTCTAACTTGACTTTTTATCAGAATGAATATAGGAAGGACAGTATAAGATATAGGTTGTCTTTGCAACGTTGGATAGTCATTTGTAAAAAATAAATAAAAAAATACACATATGAATACTGTATATATAAGTGACTGCGACTTTTTTTTTGCTATAGCGTTATAGTGTCCCGTATTAAAGCGGATACATAGGTTTCTTATAGACAATGTTCTGACTGTTGAGATATATTCAAGTGACCTTTAGGAGTTGTTGATGGTGATAGAACGTTTGCAGCAACACACCATAGTCAGTGTCATTCTTGTCCTTAGTGTACATACCTGGACAATGAATGATGAACTGCTAGGAATCAGGAACGGTCAGGAATGTACAGAACTAGCCCAATGTCATGTCTATCATCTCTGCTTGTCTTCCAGACCACTATTTTCCCGACAGCCTCCATCACAAAATAATAGATGTGCGTATGTGTCTGCACAATGATAGAAAGTGCTTTTTATTTGTACGTTTCCACCCCACCGCAATCCACATTTGATTGTTTTAAACAGGAGGGATTTGAATATAAATTGAAAGCATACTCTCCAGGCTAAACTGTAAATAATAACTCAACTTTCTCATCTTTTGTAATTGAAGTAAATGTGTTTTGTTCTGAGAGATTTGTCGTTGGAAACGTACATACAGTCATTTTTATTTACGAATAGGCGAGCCTGTGCCGTGTAATGAGTGAAAATGCATGCTTAATTTAAATGGTGAGCGTGTCTGTTAAGAAATGCATTAGAGGCTGAAGAAGAAGCGTAAGACATATTAATTGACAGACAGGAACTGCTGTCTCGGAGGTTGATACAAGTAATTTATTACTTCAGAAACGAATGCCACCTCCAGAATGTGCTTCATTAATTTCAAATTTAGTTTTAATTTCAAGCTGTTGCCCCTTGAGAAGAATAAGGTGGCAAGTTGTGTTTGAAGAGGCATTTCCTCTCCCTCTTCTCTCTCCGTCTTTCTCATTCTCTGCAGTAAAGCACAAAGGGGGTGGGAGGGAGGGAGGGTGGAACTTTATTCCATTTGGAAAACAATGTAAATGCAACGAGGAAGTTGAAATGGAATTACAGCAACAATTTATGATATGAAGTAGTCTCGTCTGTGATTGCTTTGTTTTTCTGATATGGGAAGAACATTCTAGAGCTTTGTATTTCTATCAGCTGTCTGATTTGCAAGGAATCGCAAGAATGTCAAATTGGAGATCTTCATCATTAGACATGGTGGTACTGTGGTAATAACAATCCTCTCTCTGTTTCTCTCTCTGTTCCCTCAGCGTATGCCCCTGAGGATGAGAAAGAGGCTGCCCTGCTCGATGAGGACCTGGAGGGGGAGGACTCTGCCGGGGAGGAGGAGCCTGCGGTCAAGTACATGTGCCAAGACAAGGACTTCCTTTTCAATGACCGGCCTGGTGTCCACGACTCCCCGGTGGCCGACTTCTCCGGCCATGAGTTGGACAATGAGTCTCACCTGAGTGAGTCCAGTGACCGCATGTCAGACTTTGAGAGTGCCTCTCTCAAAAATGAGGAGGAGGTCGCGAAGGTGCCACTAACGCCCTTGTCGCCATCTTCCTCTGTCGTGATGGCCACCAGCACAGCTATAGCCACGGAGGACGGCGCCACCACCGGGCCAGACAGCCTGGAGCAGATGAAGGCCATCTACACCAGCTTYCTGACCAACTCTTACTGGTCGTCTCTGAACYTCAACCTCACCCAGCCGCCAGCAGTGGAGAAACCTCCACGCAGCCACAGCAGCAGCAGCAGTAGCAGTAGCAGCAGTTGTGGCAGCAATGGCAATGGTTACGACTGGCACCAGTCCGCCGTGGCCAAGACCCTCCAGCAGGTCTCTCAGAACCAGAACCGGCTCAWCCACCCAGCAGCGGAGCAAAACAACCTATTCAGYACCGTGCAGCTCTACCGTCAGAGCACAAAGCTCTACGGCTCCATCTTCACAGGTGCCAGTAAGTTCCGCTGCAAGGACTGCAGTGCTGCCTACGACACGCTGGTGGGGCTGACTGTACACATGAATGAGACAGGCCACTACCGCGATGACAACCACGAGACAGACAGCGACGGCACCAAGCGCTGGTCCAAGCCACGCAAGCGATCCCTCCTGGAGATGGAAGGGAAAGAAGATGCTCAGAAGGTCCTGAAGTGTATGTACTGTGGACATTCCTTTGAGTCTCTGCAGGACCTCAGTGTCCACATGATTAAGACAAAACACTACCAGAAAGTGCCTCTGAAGGAGCCAGTGACTCCTGTGGCGGCCAAGATCATCTCCTCCGCCCGGAAGAGAGCCCCCATCGAGCTCGACCTCCCCAGCTCCCCAGACTCCAACGGGGGCATCCCCAAACTCTCCCTAAATGACCATAATGACCCCCTACAGAAGGCATCCAACCCCTACATCACCCCAAACAACCGTTACGGCCACCAGAATGGAGCCAGCTATGCATGGCAGTTCGAGTCCAGGAAGTCCCAGATCCTGAAATGCATGGAATGTGGCAGCTCCCACGATACACTTCAGGAGCTTACAGCACATATGATGGTGACCGGTCACTTCATCAAGGTCACAAACTCTGCCATTAAGAAAGGCAAGCCCATCATGGAGTCTCCCCCACCGCCCGTCCCCACCATCTCTGCCGGTGAGGAGAAATTCCAGTCTGTGCCACTGGCAGCCACAGCATTCTCCCCACCTCCTCCACCCATACCTCCTCCCTCTAGTATTTCCCCTGCCATGGCTGTGGAGATTAAGAAGGAGGAGAAGGAAGAGGAATGTATGAAGGAAACCACTAACAGCAGCAAAGACAAGAAGACCGGAGATGACGAGACAGAGGAGAAATTCGATATCTCCTCCAAATACTCTTACTTAACAGAGGAGGATCTGGAGGAGAGCCCTAAGGGAGGGTTTGACATCCTCAARTCCTTGGAGAACACAGTGACATCAGCCATCAACAAAGCACAGAAYGGTGCTCCCAGCTGGGGRGGCTACCCCAGCATCCATGCTGCATACCAGCTSCCMAACATCATGAAGCTYTCACTGGCCMACTCAGGGAAGAGCTCAGCYCTGAAGTACATGTTCCCYGGAGGAGAGAYCCTKTYCCAAAAYGCCAAAAACCAACCTCTGATCTCCCCGCCCAGCCGTCAGACCTCTCCTCTCCCCAAAAACAACTTCCACGCCATGGAGGAGCTGGTGAAGAAGGTGACTGAGAAAGTAGCCAAGGTGGAGGAGAAGATGCGGGAGCCSARTGTAAGGGYGTCCCCAMTGAGACRARCMACACCCTCCCCCTGCAGCAGCGAGGCMGGGGAGTCAGCCAGAGGGGAGTCCCCYAAAGAGAGGAGAGGSTCTAAAACYCCMGAGAGCATCGGAGGAGGCAGCCACAAAGACTGTAACGGTGACRCCAATATGAAGGAGTCGCTGGAGAATGGAATGGAGTCKGCTGTYAAATCYCCCATCTCTGCCTTGTGTGGCAGCACAGCCATTATTACAGACCACCCGCCAGAGCAGCCCTTCGTCAATCCTCTAAGTGCGCTTCAGTCCGTGATGAACGTCCACCTGGGTAARGCAGCCAAGCCTGCTCTGCCGTCCCTGGACCCCATGAGCATGCTCTTCAAGATGAGCAACARCCTGGCAGAGAAGGCCGCGGTCGCCGCTTCCACCCCAGCTCAKACCAAAAAAAACAACGAGCACTTGGACCGCTACTTCTACCACGTCAACAACGACCAGCCAATAGACCTGACCAAAGGCAAGAATGAAAAGAGTAGCTCCCTGGGTTCAGCTGCCCTGTCGTCATCCACATCAACACCCTCCTCKGKCTCCCCCTCCTCCACAGCCACCATGGCCAAGGCCTCGTCTGCTGTGGCYTCATTCATGTCCAACTCCCCGCTGCGTGAGAACGCCCTGTCTGACATATCAGACATGCTGAGAAACCTSACMGAGAGTCAAGCYTCCAAGTCCTCCACGCCCACCAGCCTGTCGGAAAGRTCTGACATCGAGGGTTCCACTCAAGAGGAGCTMGAGGAGATCTCTCCAGCCCAGAAACGCAAGGGCCGGCAGTCCAACTGGAACCCCCARCACCTGCWCATCCTACAGGCCCAGTTYRCTGCCAGCCTCCGGCAGACTGGCGATGGGAAGTAYGTGATGTCAGACCTGAGCCCCCAGGAGAGGATGCACATCTCYCGTTTCACAGGCCTCTCCATGACGACCATCAGCCACTGGCTGGCCAACGTCAAGTACCAGCTGAGGAGAACCGGAGGGACGAAGTTCTTAAAAAACCTGGACTCAGGCCAYCCAGTGTTCTTCTGCWGCGACTGTGCTTCTCAGATTCGTTCCCCCTCCACCTACGTCAGCCACTTGGAGTCTCACCTGGGCTTCAGACTCAGAGACCTGGCCAAACTGTCTGGAGAACAGCTTGTCAGCCAGATCTCACGTCACACCAAAAGCCTGTCCGAAAAACTGCTCTCCAACCACTCCCACTCCAACCCTCACTCCCTCTCCCACGCCCACTCCCTGTCCCCCTCCCCTGACGAGGACGGTAGCAGCACCTCGTATCAGTGCAAGCTCTGCAACCGGACTTTTGCAAGCAAGCACGCGGTCAAGCTCCACCTGAGCAAGACCCATGGGAAATCCCCAGAGGACCACCTTATGTATGTGTGTGAGCTAGAGAAACAGTAGCACTAAGCTGTGGACATGCTGCACTCTCTTTCTCTCCCGTTCTCTCTTGGTCTATCTTTAGCCTTTCACAGACATTTCTTTCAAAAAAAGGACTAAAAACTATTAAGTGATGAAACTGCACAAAGATGCCGTGGAACTACTGTTTAGTTTCGGCACATGGTTTCTGATTTTCTTTAAAGGGAGACTCACTCTGGCCCAAGAAGCTTTTGTTTGTTTATGCTCTCCTTTTTTTGAAAAGACGGTCATTTTTTAAATGTGCAGTGTTGAAGAAAGAGGTGCTGTTGTCACTGATAAAACAAATGAAGGTTGAACAATATTTTAAAATGAAGTGGTATGTATTTGAAAGTTGTGTCAATTGGATTTGATTTCTTTATATTTTGGCATCCGTGAGATGCGATAAGCTGCATGCATAAATTAAACAGTTTAGTTTAACATTTGGTTAACTAAATCTGGTGCACTTTTCTTTTTTCTCTCTCTTTCCCTCTCTTTTTGTTAATGTGATCTTTATGTGCTGGTGTCAGCATCTGAAATTTAACCCTCTGAGTACGGCCAAGCACTTCTACCCGAATGATCCAAAACCCTTCTCGAAACAAACTATTTTAGATTGGAATTGACCAAGCTATTGTGTGGTTTGTAAGCTGCACATTGAAAGTACTATATGTCCCTGTCCAACAACCAATCTCTAAAGATGCATTGTATGTGATGCAAAATCTCAATCTGAAGTCGTTTACTTTGTTTAATCAGGGACCTTTATGAATTCAGGTCTGTGTAAAAATGTATATAAAAACATATATACTAATTCCTGTCTAAATTATGCATCATTTTTATATTTTTAATTTAAGAGGAGTATGACTATCTACTGGTGCACAATATATGAAGACATTAATGAAATTGTTTTGCACAATAGTTTTATAAATATGTTATTTAATCAAATGATATGAAAATAAGAGTAACAAAATTACCCAGAAATCTTTTATTTCCACCTCGTGCTCAAAGGGTTAAACCTCTAGTACAAGACAGTACATGTGCCGGTATTTGAACATTAAAAGATAAAAGGTTGTACAAAAGATGTTACTTTATGAAGTAAGGAAGAATTCCACATGTATCCTCTTATTTATAAGCACTCTTGGTTGTTGTTTCACATCGTAGGATGCCTTTGGATTGGTATTTTCTTTTTTCTGTCTAATTACTCTCCCACAATTCCGCACTGCAGCTTTATCTTTTGGGGATATGAAAGGTAACCATAGTTACCTCACCTCTGATTGACAGTTCTGCAACATTTTTGGCAGGTCATTTGCTGAAGTAACTGACAGCTGCCAGTGTAATGAAATCTTAGGTGTAAAATATTGGCATGTAAACAGCACAGACACTGTTATGCATTCTGTGCCGTGTTTTTTGTTGTTGTTGTTGACAATGAAGCACCCATTATATGACTTCGTATAACCTTTTTTTCTACTGCAGCATTAAAAAGGAAACCGTTTTTGCAATAACACTGTGTGTCGTGGCTCACGATTATGTAGGTGCTGTGCGTTTTCTAATGAGCACATTAAACGGAAAATTGTTTCTGGCGGTGATGAGTTCTGGACGAGTTTACAGTGAGTGGCAGGGCCCTGCAGAAGATGAAAGCTGTCACACCATCATCCTGTGTGTTTCCACAAAGCTCTGCCTGGAACAGGAATAGCCTATGGGCCATATCAGGGGCCACTATGCGGAGCCTCAGAGACAGACACCACCCAAGCACTATAGTGGTGGCACCAGTATCACATGTCCATCAAGTGTGTGTATCAGTCTGCCTGCGATCTTCTCCATGTGGTTGTGTTGGGCTACATAGGAAAGGGGAAATAGAATCCACATACTGAACAGCAGGTAACTCGTAGCTGTGTGGCATCTCCATTCACAAACACAACAATATGTGAACTGAGATATTCCCTTCCCCCTCCATCTCGATGACTGGATGTAGCAGATAATTGCATAAACCCTGGCACTAGCTGTCTCATTTTCACCATTTTATTCCCCGCTCTGTAATTAACCCCGACTTCCATTTTGTGTGTATAGTAGATTTTTTTTTTTTTTTAAGAGAGGGGAGGCCGTTGTTTAGGCCTCATGGAGGATGACAACAATGCCGCAGCGATGAGCTCATGGCTTTCAAGTCCTCAGCTATATGCAACAACAATTAAATGCAGTCTATCAGGACAGTTAGTTAGTTGGTTACAGATACTAGGCCCATTGCCTCTCCGTGAATCAGGCCATTTGCTCACAACAGAGGAGGTGGAGAAGGAGGGATGGAGGACTGTTTCTCAACTTCATATTTTGTCCTTATGGTTTTCTTCTTTGAGCCGCTGAATATGTTTTGCGTCAGGTCCTGTCACCAAAACCACCTCACAGATAAACTCCGACACATAGTTATAGACCAACAACCACACACACCCACACACCCTTCAGCTGCCAGGTAGAGGGACTTCATCCGTGGTGACAAGGTGCCGCTGTATGTGAAAATGTCAGCCTTCACAGCCGTGCCTGACGTCTGGCGCCGTATTTAAGGCTCTCATTAGTCGCAAAAGAAAATATGCGTGAAATTGAAGTGTAAGGAGAGCATTTTCTGTCCCCTCTCACATCCAGGGAGCTCAGAGTGGGCTGGGCTTATTAAGGTTCAAAACAGGCGTGCAGGAGACAATGTGTAGCCTGAAGGCACATGCACACACACACACTCACACTTATTCACTATGTATTCCCCACAATCCCTCACACTACAGGCTTCATGTCTCCAGATAGATGTGTGGATGTACTCAGTTTAAAATGAGTATCAAAAGAACAAATGGTCACGTGTGCAGGATTTTGGATAAAATGACTTTTTATGTGGTATGAGTGCTATGCCAAAATATGAAAAGGAAATATCCATGTTAGATGAAAGGAATGCACTGGCTCAAATATGCTATGGAGACTAACATCTTACTTGCATTTTGGATATGTTCCTACGTGCTAGCACATTACTGCCGCGTTGTAACCAACGAAACGTAAACGTGGGCATCCTCCAGGGAAGAGCGTACAGTACAACACAGCCGATGTGCGACTTTAAGCTGCTCAGACTTGATCCTTAGTGTAGCTGCAGTGTACTGCAGATTGAGATAGCTTCATCAGGTGTAATGTAATACGCCCTCAATGGATCCACACTGCACAATGGATCCACACTGCATAACACAGACAAAGCCCTACGACAGACAAACGCACACGTCTACAAGTACGACGTGATTCTCCTTCCCAGCTAGCAATTCACTGTTCTTCTGAGGATGCTTTTAGGGCCTTCAAGGTTCTGAATACTGCTGCCCTCATTTCATTTGTTCTATTGAGTGTTCCGAAAAATGTACTACAGAAGCGTTCCATGTAGTGAAGCCACGTTTTCAGAAGTAATTCCAGACATTGATGAGGGGGGGAAATCATTCTGATTAAGACGTGTGTCACCCTGCTGTTAGGCTATAGTGATTTCAAATGATAAGCAAGTGCAAACACAGGTGTTCAGGTTGCACACAAAAGTACACATACACATGCCGTGAAATATGTTGCCCAGCAGGCTCGTGGAATCGCACGCACACACACACACACACACGCACACACACAATAGGCCTGGATTTATTCTCTCCACTGTTGACCCCATGTTGTACAATGTCTGGAGAGGCCTTTGAGCTCGAAGGGACTTCTTTAACTTGTGTTATTTACATGCCTAATAATTCACKTCTCCAACAACACCTTCACCTTGGAAGCAGTCCCATTAGACATGCTAATTTAAGAGGGACCTGTAAATTCTCGAACGCAAAAAAATACTAATGTGAAAAATACTGGCATGCGTCTAAATCACGGGCGTGTCCCGCTGACCTGACCGTTACCCCAGCCTGCAGAGAGAGGGAGGGAGAGAGGGAGTGGGGAAGACAGAGGAAAGGAGGAAGAGTGGAGCGGCGGCTTGTAATGCACCGCCGTAGATCTTCCGGCCGCCACGTTACCAAAGTATCTTAAAATAACGTGTGTGATGAATGTGCAATTTCCTTAATTTACGGGGCTGTGGTGTGCTCAGGGCTACATGCGGGATGGAAATCTTAAATGGGGCTTGAACAGCACTCCTCACAACAAGAAATCAATATGCCATGCAGCTTAGGGAACTATCTGCTCTGGCCAAGGAGCGTGGGGGTAATTTCCTCTAAACGCCACATACACGTTCACACCCCCACAAAAAAAGAATCACACACACACACACGCAGAAACATATGCTATGTGTGTGTGGATTCGATAGAATAATGACACCTGTGTTCTTTATTGCAGAACAGGGGACAAACATAACCTCTATGTAACAACAAAGACCATAAAGATTTGCAGCAGCAATGCCATATTACACCACAGATCCTCACCCTAGATAAGACAGAAATGGCCCTCAGGACTGAATAGGCCTACATGCCACATATAGACCTACATAGAACGGCATGCACTTAGGCCTACAGGTATAAGCACCTGCAGTGCACACACACACATACAAGCAAACACTCAGACAAAGTGGCAAATTATAGTATTGTTTGGCATACTGTCTTCACAGAACAGGAACATGGCTGAAAATGTTCAGTATTTGCAAAGGCTATCTATTAATCCGTTTGAATTTGCCTTGGTAACAACATCATTCCAGCATGTCTTTGAAACATGATGAAATGGAGACCCCAGGGACACACTGAAATTATGCATTTCTACTGCTGTCATATCGTAGCCACGGTACTGTCCTCATGACACTGGTCATGCTCTTTACTTACCCATCTGCCTGGTGGAAGTGGAAGGGTTTATGATGGCCACTGGAACCCGGAAGGAACCGCTCTGGTTGAGTTGTTTCCTGGTGCAGAGAACTGCTGTCTAATGGAGTTTGATGGAAATGCAGTACGTTCGCTTGCCAGGCTTATTTCAGCAATGTACCTATTGCATTCATTTGACTAGGTTAGCAAGCTAGTAAGCTTGCTCAGCTGGTTAGCATCAGTTAGCTAGCTAGCTAAGTAAGTGTCGAGGGGTGCCTAGCTTTTCCACATACGTGTATGTTAACACCGGGGCCCCACAAGGGTGCGTTCTGAGCCCTCTCCTGTACTCCCTGTTCACCCACGACTGCGTGGCCATGCACGCCTCCAACTCAATCATCAAGTTTGCGGACGACACTACAGTGGTAGGCTTGATTACCAACAACGACGAGACGGCCTACAGGGAGGAGGTGAGGGCCCTCGGAGTGTGGTGTCAGGAAAATAACCTCACACTCAACGTTTCAACAAAACAAAGGAGATGATTGTGGACTTCAGGAAACAGCAGAGGGAGCACCCCCCTATCCACATCGACGGGACAGTAGTGGAGAAGGTGGAAAGTTTTAAGTTCCTCGGTGTACACATCACGGACAAACTGAATTGTGTCCACCCACACAGACAGCGTTGTGAAGAAGGCGCAGCAGCGCCTCTTCAACCTCAGGAGGCTGAAGAAATTCGGCTTGTCACCAAAAGCACTCACAAAACTTCTACAGATGCACAATCGAGAGCATCCTGTCGGGCTGTATCACCGCCTGGTACGGCAACTGCTCCGCCCACAACCGTTAGGCTCTCCAGAGGGTAGTGAGGTCTGCCACAACGCATCACCGGGGGCAAACTACCTGCCCTCCAGGACACCTACACCACCTGATGTCACAGGAAGGCCATTAAAGATCATCAAGGACAAACAACCACCCAAGCCACTGCCTGTTCACCCCGCTATCATCCAGAAGGCGAGGTCAGTACAGGTGCATCAAAGCAGGGACCGAGAGACTGAAAAATAGCTTCTATCTCAAGGCCATCAGACAGTTAAACAGCCACCACTAACATTTAGTGGCCGCTGCCAACATACTGACTCAACTCCAGCCACTTTAATAATGGGAATTGATGGAATTATGTAAAAATGTACCACTAGCCACTTTAAACATGCCACTTAATATAATGTTTACATACCCTACATTACTCATCTCATATGTATATACTGTACTCTATATCATCTACTGCATCTTGCCATCTTTAGTAATACATGTATCACTAGCCACTTTAAACTATGCCACTTTATGTTTACATACCCTACATTACCCATCTCATATGTATATACTGTACTCTATACCATCTACTGCATCTTGCCTATGCCGTTCTGTACCATCACTCATTCATATATCTTTATGTACATATTCTTTATCCCTTTACACTTGTGTGTATAAGGTAGTAGTTGTGGAATTGTTAGGTTAGATTACTTGTTGGTTATTACTGCATTGTCGGAACTAGAAGCACAAGCATTTCGCTACACTCGCATTAACATCTGCTAACCATGTGTATGTGACAAATAAAATTTGATTTGATTTGATTTGTTAGCTACCTAGTGCTGCTAACCTGGGTAAATGCAAGACAGTACTCATTAGGTGTGCTTGCTGAAGGCAAATCACAACTTTAGATTTCTTACTGTCTTATTACTGTTCTATTTCTTCCACCCTTTCTGACCATTAATCGATTGAAGCGATCAACATGAAACAATCTTCCACACGTGTAGACTCTCGCACCTTAGATTCCTTGAAGAAAAAAAAAAGTATAGCTTTTTAAACTTTTTTTAACTACGACACATTATTTTATCATCTCTAATGCATTTCAAGTACAATGAAAAGCCAATACACTTGAACTCTATCAATTCCAAACCAGCGTTGAGATGTTCAGACTGACCGTACTTAGGTTGCTTGTCAAAAGCTTTTTGATACTATAGATTATTTTTAAACTATAACCATTTGAAATTGTCCTAAATTAACATAGGTTTGAATGAGAACCATTGGAATACAGAGGTAGCTACAGCATTCAAAATGGGCCCTGTTCCTTGGCCAATTAAGCTATAAGACCAACTTTAAAAAGTTCAGACTATCCTAACTTCAATTTCTTAAAACTTTGATCAACTATAACTATATGAATGTGCATAAATTATCATAAAATAACCCACCAACAGTATTGAACCATTCATGTTGGAGACACCAAACCAAACCAACTTTCACATGTTCAGGCTATCCTAACTTTCAATTMTTTTAAATGTTTATCAACTATAACTGCATAAATTAGCATAAATTAGTTCAGGCTATTCTATCCTATCAATCAATAGATCCTTCACAAGCTAGAAAGGGAACCACATTTTCTTCAGGAAAGGCACTTTTCTAGTTATTTACTACATTTGTGACACTTTTGTACTATAACCATGATAAACACCAGAAAAAGACACCCCAAACCATGCCGTCTACCAGTGAGCTGGGAAGATACCCGAAGGTAAGTTTGCATTATTTCTGATAATACAGATATGAATTAAATGGTAACATAATCCTAACCCGTGGTGTATATTGTGTTGGCACTGTCATAGCACACAATGGTAAAGGGGATGAGCAATTACCATATCTAAAGTGAGCATACTCTATGAAAGTGACGTGTTCAAAGTATGTCATACTTCCGGGTCATGTCCCATAACCGCTTGACTAGACTTCAAGATTATATAAACAAATTCACAAAAACAAGGTAATTTAAGATATATACTATATATATATACAATTATACTTGTAATCGTGTATTGACTTAGTCATACCCGATGCCTTTTCTCAAAATATTCGACGATCAACAAGTAAGACACATTGCTGAAAGTTAGAGAAGTCTAGTTTGGACTACATCTCCTGACCTACTACTTTGACAGCATGCCAAAGCGTGCCTGCTCAAGCTGAGGACTTATAGGATGGTAAGAGCCCATCAGTTACAGGCCGTTTGATGTGTTTTATATTAGATTCCACTTATTGTTTTTTGCTGAACATTACCTGCCATTACTTTTTTTTATGCAAAAAAATATTTTGTTTGTAGACCGGTGAGCTGTCAAAAATGTGTAGTTCATGTGTGTAGTTCTAGAGGCTCATTCTTGAGGCTCACTCTTAGCTCATTCTTAGCCTACAAAACAAAGAATACGGAAGCAGAATAGACACGTCACTAGCACATCATGTAGAATAGAATAGAATATACTTTATTGTCCATAATGTAGCCAACAACGGAAATGTGTCTCCTGCTCCATTCTCAAGACAGCACACATCACGGTATACAGTTGAGATGAGCGCAGGGTCAAGCTACAGGGCAGCACCACTGGATGAAAAGCAAGTTGTGGGGTTAGGGGCCTTGCTCAACGGCCCAACTGTAGGGGAATGTCTTTAGGATGTGAACATTGTAGCCCTCCAGTTGCTAGACCAATTCCCCCTTATTTTTCTAGCACCTGGCCCGGGAATTGAAACAGGCCACCTTTCGGTAAAACGTCCAGCTCCTTAGCCGCTGTGCTACCTACCGCCCCGAGTAGGCTATTATAAGGTGCTATAAGTGTATTAAGGCATTATCTGTGTATGCCTCACAGAAAGTGCTACCAAAAACAACACAATCTGATGTAGGCATAGTTTTGAAACACATTGCTGTTCCTTGTCCGTTATCCACTGTAATCCACTGTAATAGACCTGGAGAGGTTAAAACCCTCTCAAGCAAGACTATCCCTTTCACATTGTCACTGAAGGGTCAAGCAGTGTTCTCCCAGAGTCCTCCTGTCTAGTTACACAAACATGGGCCTGRCTCTGCTGACCTGTCACTCACCCCTGTGAACCTCTTCACAAAGGTCAGCTAATGGCTGCAGGCTGCCACCCTACCAATGGTAGGGAACAGAAGAGCTCTAACTGAACTGATGTCTGTTATCTGTTCCCAGGCCAGCCTTTAGATCTTTTCATGTTCTAGGAAATGCATCACCAGTCAACAGAGTTAACAGAATCGCCTCTTTGAACCTTCAAACGCTTTCTTTTCCCCCCCCTGAAGTGTTGTAAGACAATATTGGTGGCTGAGTTCAAACKTTATCCCTTACTAAATAGAATATTTTCAGTTCCAGAAGGATGATATCTGGCCCTAGCCTATAGAAACAGTATTGAACGTGTGCTTGGCTTGTTGCTCCTAGCTTTCATCAGATAAGATGTGACGCTGTCTGGTACCTCACGTCTACACTGCTTACATCCGTGTTGCGTCTTCATGTGTTTCCTTCTTACACAACGAACCTGCAAACGCCCTGCAGCTACAGCCTGTTATGGCGTCACGAGAACTATAAGAATGACCACATGATGGCTGTTGTTTTTATTGTTAATCGCTGTTGTTTCTGCTGTTGCTGTTGTTGCTGATCATAGTTTACTATAGGCCCTACTCTTTCTACTGCAGCTATTGTTGTTTTGGATTTCAGGAGTAACACATAGCTGACCAGTACGGTTTGTGGCAACATTTTAAGTGAGACGCTGTTAAGAAAGGAGGACGGATCAGTTTATCAGTGAGACGGATCTGTAAGTGGCTCTCGTTCCTATCCGTCCCAGTGATCACAAAGGGCGGGTTCAGTTCTCCCAAGCTTTTTTCTCCCATTGACAAATGTGAGGAAGCTGTCCCCCCACTCAGCCTCCGATGTGGAAATATCTYCCCAGGTCAGGGGTCAGACAGCCGAAGTTAGGTGATGAGGGAAAGTGCTTAGCACCATTTAAAATGACCCCCAGTCCCTATCCCACCCCCTGGAGCGATGTCCATCACTATCTCCTACTCTGGAGGATGTTTCAGGGCTACACCAGTACACAGGTCAAGCATCACCCTGCCCTCCCTCCCAACTAAGGTACTAATAGAAAAAAAACGGTATGATTGGTTCAAAATCCATGACCCCCACTCTATATGAAGTGTCATTTTTTATTTTAATAGCCAGAGCAGATATATGGCCCCGGGGTGTCTCAATCTTCATTATGATTGTGCCAATACACCAAAGAGGACTGTTTTAACCACATATTGTGGTGCATTGGGATCTTAATACTGTTGCCTCAGCAACAAAAATGACACGAGATGATCTGTCGGATATTCATAAGAATTTGCTCCTAGTGTACATATTTAGTTCCATCAATATTTGAAATGAACCAAGAGACAGTGAGATAGTTGTATGTGCTAGGATTACATGTGTTTGACAACATTGCAACACATTCCGATTACTCCCAAATAAACAGAAACAAGAAATTGCACATTTATCCACGTTTTAATAAAACATTAATTCAATGTGTTGCTTTGAGTGATCATGAAGTAAATGCACTGTAATATACATTGAGATTGCATTGGGTATGGTAATATCAAAGGGACTAAGATCAAATTTGAATTCTGTGATCTGTTTGATGATGGGTAGGTTAGTGATATCATGTGTGTCCCATGAGATGGCGATTGAACTTTAGGATTTAAGAACAATGGGTGGTGGGTGGGGGGGGGTCCTGCCCCAATCTGAGATCCTCTCTATGGCTGAGCTCCTGGGATGACATCCGCTCACCAGTCCTCTTAAAGCTCGTTATCACGCTTAAATTATTTCCTCCCACAAGCACCTTAATTAACACACGTCCAGACCACGTCTGGTCGCACAAATTGATTACAGCATCAGACCCAATGTCTGCAGTGCTGAAGCTATCACGGAACAAAGGACGAGCAATCTCGGAAAGGCTCACAGGCTTGGAATCATGTAGAAAACACATTACATATGCTAGACATTGTGTGATATAACTGGCTCTGTTTTTCCACAATCAAATGCTAATGGTGGATGGGATTTAATGTATGCATATAGACCGAACAAAGGACAGCAGTAATCAGCCCATCTTTCCCACAGCAGTCTTTACCAGTGCTGTGGTGCTGCCTGGGCTGGGTAATTTCAAGCTTGGCCTCAATCACTGGCATTAGACATAATTTCAGTCCTGAAGGGGTTAATTAAGGGCTGCGTGAAAAGCCTGAATTAATTGGCTCATGTCCGAATGAGAAGAAGAAGAGAAAAAAATACATCTTGGCGTTTTTATACATTAGAACAGCTGACAGCAGTTAATTGCCACGGACATAAATAGAATCTCAATAATGACCAAAAAAAAACACGATAGAAAATATRCTAGACTGAGTGGAAGTAGAGGTGAAGAATGCACCTTCTAAATGGGGTCAGTTTGTAAACCGTGGATAGGCTCCCTCTGTTTTAAAAAGACAGAGTGGACAAGGGAGGAGAGAGAGGAGTGGTAGGTGTGTGCAGAAGCAAGGAACCTCTCTGCATTGTGGGTATTTTTTTTTTTTTAAGTGAAGGTGCAGTGACGGCCGTCACGCCTCAGTGGCCATGAAACAGAGTCGGCAAAAAAGATGAAGGAGTGCTCTCCTCCTGAAAGGCTCATCAGGACTTGTCATCGCTCTAATGAATATCATTTAAATTGCTTTGTATATCGCAGTGAGTTTTGGATGTCGATTTAATTTGCGCATGTGTTTGAGTTCTTCTGCTTGGCTAGGCGAACGGAGAGCCGCTAGACTAATGAAAAGAGAGCTGGGGTGACAGCGTGATGAGACTCGACCTGATCAGATGGGTTTGAAAGGAAATTCTGACAAAGCAGAGAATATAAACACACACGCACACACCACAACACCACACCACACCCACACACGTACACACACAGACACACACACACACACACACACTCCACACTCACCACTAATACCACACACACACACACACACACACACACACACACACACACACACACACACACACACACACACACACACACACACACACTGCATTTCAGGAAGTAACTGCAGAGAGGTTTGTGTTATCAAGGCTCTTAGTGCATTGTGGGAGTGGGAGCGCTGCACCTGTTGTAATTTGCAGATATCCCCTGTTGTGGGATGCACTAATGATTGTCGGCGAGCATCCCAGAGCTAGGGATATGTAAAATAAAACCACAAGTCTTTCCTGTGGATGAACCATCCCTGTTTTTAAGCATGGCCTTATCAAAATGAAATTACAATATATGCTGATACCGTATTTTAACCTTCCCTTCAAATCGTCTTCTCCCTCCCCATTCCTGTGTGCGTACTATACTCGCACTTCTCTCTGTAAGCTGTGAAATATTACAACCTTTCCCAAAGCAAAAGATATAAATCCATATTGAGGAATTGCAAAAACAGCACAAAACATTTCCAGCCTGGCGGTATCTAGTGAGGCGCTTATGATTTAGCATTGCAGGTGTATCTGGAACTGGGAGTAGCAGACAAAGGCTGGACACCTTTTTCCTAAGCGCTTATGTAATGTGTATTTCATTACAATTACCCTGGGTATTTAAACAAGTCAAATCCAATTATGAATCACCACTTAGCAATTAATCCAATCAATTAGACGTTCATGCTTGTCATTTCAGTATGTGTCACAGATGTGGAAAATGTGCAGTGAATTCAGCACATTATCATGGTAATCATGGTCATGGAAGAGAGGCAGGAGCATGTTAATCAATAATCAGTAATTGGGGAAGCTCCTCTGAAAATATAGTTTACCAAGCTATCAATTACTTCGCACTGGAGGAAGTTGAGCTACACTAAAGCTATCCTTAAGAAAAATGTTACCCGTTTACTTTGAAAAAGTAGTTCCAGACTACAGTACTTTGTGACAAATTGTTATATCTAAATCTGAAATGGCATCGAAATGTCATAGAATGCAAATTGCAAGAACAGATCACTCTGTAGTCAGATGTTAAAGCGCAACTGAAGGCAATAAACTACTTATCTGATAGAAAACGGCCTATGTGGCATCGATATGAGTCAGAAACATGTATTCTAGTGTCAAAACTGACTACAAAGTGAAAATAGGATTATTTTGGTCATAAAGTCAGTCTCGTATAAAACTGAGTTTTGAAAGTAAGTTCGTCATGACTTACTTGAGGGTTAGGTTTTGTTTTCAACAATGCTCACTTGCCCACTAACACGGGATACACAGCTGCGGTGATTGTGCTCTATCCAATCCTACCAAAGAACACACAGACAGCAAGACATACTTCCCAGCAGCGCAGCAGATCGGACTTTGTTTACATAAGACAACACGTCGCAGCATGTTTTAACTTGAGAAATATTGCACCTAACACCTTACCTAGATGTAAAATTGTGTAACCAAAACCTCCTCGGCAAAAACTTCCAAATTTATTACAGATTTCTTGAGTTATGTTTTTTGAGGGGGTGAAACTGGCTTTGTTCCTGTGGTGTCTCATGGGGGACAAACATCAGTAACTGCCACACCCCAAAGACTGAAATCTAATTTTTCCTAATGAGCAACAGAAAAACACATGCGGAATCAGAGCGTTCAGTCGCTCTTTAACAGAATGTGTAATTCATCCTATCAAACACAAAAACAATGTTTCAAGTGAGAATTATGCGGGTCTGATGCCGAAAACGAAAGGAAAATCTTGCCTGCTTCACCCATATTTTCATACATTTTTGCAAAAATAGTGAGTAGTTCCAGTAGCTAGCTACATCGCTACATGGCCAAGATTTGAATTTAGTTAAACTACTATCAAACTACTGCAACATGTTGTTTAATTACAAGTTCACTACTCCCCAACACTCAATACTGATTAAACTGCTCTAGCACTAGCTTCAATGCACAAGACGCTGGATGTGACATAGCTGTTGTTGTCACAGTCAACACCTGGCTTCTTTTGGAGCTTTTCTTCAGTGTCCTAGTAGAAAATAATAACACTAGCTGGAACCTAAACTAGTGCAGACCCTTTAGTCAAAAATGACACAAATTGTACACTGGAGTGAAAGCTGTCGTATTAAATACCCTCCTTCAGTTGGTACAACAATCAGTCTGCCTTGAAAAATATCAACAGAGCCCAGGGAGAGGCAGCTAGCATCCCTGACAGGCCACGCAAGTTAAACAGAGATACATAATAGGATATTAAACTTTAACTACCCCATATTCATTCCAATCATCTGGGGAAAAAATGACCAAAACTTCAGGCTCGAAATTTCATTTGTGTCGCATCGGAAAGGTTGAATTTATGGGCCCTTTTGTTAAAAGGGTATATGCTGAGCTGAAAAGTTCTTCAGGCCTTTTKCCGAGTCTCCCTGTGACATATGTCTTCATTTGAGAAACCTCAGCTCATGCCAGGGTGGAACTTTTATTGGCAGGCCCTCATTTCCCCCCGAGTGCTATAACTGTTGCACAGGAAATAAAGAATAAATGCCAACATACTTCCTATTGCTAAGAGTGATTTCATTACYTAGACACTGGACTAATTTGGGGAATGTGGGGGAAGGGAATTTAGACATACAATAGGGCCATGCCACACTTTTATACTTGCGTGTCTTTGGAAACCTACACATATGTTGCCTTATGTATCAACTGTCCAACAAGGTTTTTGATGTAGGCTACATTGAATTTGTATGTTCTGTACTTGGCATAGTAGATACTGTACGTAACTGCACTGCAATTTACTGATTTACAACTATTACTTCAGGCAATCTTGGAGAGAAATTATCTGGAAAATTTCCCTAAACCTACCTCTAAAGGATAGAGTCACCAATTTTGAATGTTATATTGTTTTTGTGTATCTCTGAGCGTAGTTCTATCGATTCCCTGGGGGCATTTCATGATTTCATGTGTTTCTGAGCTATTGCCGATCAAGCAGGCAGAAAAAAAGGAGGAATCAGAGAAGGAGAAGAAATTAAATCTCATTTGAAGAATCTGCAAGCAGCTGATCGGCTGATGAGATGAGAGTTTGTCATGACGAGGGTCGGTGGGGAGATCTCTCCTCTTAACTAACCTACATCTTGACAGGGCAATCAAGTCCCCCGGAGCGTAATTAAATGATAAGTTCATATTTGAGGGACAATTGTGTGGTGTCGGCGAAGTTGTCACGGCGCTCGCTGGCATGATGAATACCCTTGTTAGCAGCCACAGTGCATACTGTCAGAGAGGGCCAACCAGAAGGGGAGGAACAACAGGATGACCCCCCCCCCCCACCCCGCTCCCATTTTCTCCTTAAGAGGGAAGTATCCATGAAAAAACAAGCTGTGTTTAGAGGGGGAAGCTGGCTAGAGAAGAGAGCTGCCGTTTGCTCCAGACAATGAGAGAGTCGTCACAATGGAGAATCCTGCGGAACCCGTGTACTGCCACTGCCAGCAGGATAAAGCAAATGGAACTAAAGACCTGCCCGCTGAAAGGAAGGGAGGGATTTAAAAGAATGAGGAAAAACCCCCTCTTTTTTCAAATGGAGGTTAGAGTGTACGTTTCTACTTTCATGGGCTGTTCGAGTGTATTATATCTGACCCACCTTGTCAAAGATGATTCTCACACATGATGACGAGAAGAAAAGCACAGGGAAACTACATTATAGCCAATGGTTGCTGACAATTCCATACGTCTGTCCAATTGGTTTGGCATTGGACTGGAGCGTTCTTACCTGGGTGTTAGAGTGTTGGTTTTCTGCATCTCAGCTGCCAGCCTTGCATAGAAAAGCAGTTTGCCTATCAAACAGTCAATGTAACGCTACATCATTTTTCCATTGATTTACGGACCCGTTCTTCATGTGACATGTCAGAGCATGTCCTGTTTACCTCTAACTGCCCTTTGTGAGGGATTCTTAAGCGCTCAGCAGGGGGCTGAACTGTAAGAGGGAGCG
>NC_036855.1:53499953-53502905 GCF_002910315.2 Salvelinus sp. IW2-2015
CTTTCTTCTAAGCAGGGCCCTTCTACATATCCTCCCCTCTTTTTCAGCCTTTCCAATGACACGAGCCAATCCTTTTTCCGTTGTTCTTTCTCACTCTTTTTCTCTATGTCTTCTCCCTAACTGAACGTTTCAGACGTGGCCAGGGATGGGTTTCCAGTGAACGGAGTTACGGACAGATTTTACGAGGAAATAAAAAAAAATCTAAACAAATGACCTTGACTCCACATGCTGTCACTGTGAATGCGGGCTGTCAGATGACAGAAATGTCAGATGTCGGAGAAACCTTTCAGCTTGTGTGGAACTGGACATTGACATTGAGCTGGTCTTCTCAATACAGCCATGAAACGAGGCACACTGATGAGATAACAGTATCCATCCATTCACTCAGCCAACAGACCCAATCACTGGGAGTTCAGGAAGAGGTTCCCCTTCTCTGCACGTTGCAGTGTTCAATGACGTATTAATCTCGTGAAACATGCCGCAACACAAAGCGAACTGAGGGGGACACTGTAAAATGTATCACTATTCAGTATACAATTAAGGGATGTAGCCCAGACGTTTGAGCAAAGGTAAGGCATTCAGATTTTTGTGCTTATTGTTGCAGAAGTGATTAAAAGTATGAACCTCATGCTGCTTAGTAGAGACTTTCTGATTCTTTTTTAAATTACCAGGGAAAAAAAGAAGTGACCTTTTACATAGAGTTATATAAAGGTTCAATTGAACTATATTCTCCTCTGGTCTGATTATTTACACTGAACCTGAAGTGGAGCATACTTTATTACTAGTCGTTCAGCAGCAGGACTTCATAGAGTAATGTGAAGATTGTAATATTATCTTTCATATGTATTACATTTTCCTTTTCTATCCAAACCTCAAACCCTACGTTAGTGGCGTACAAGCTCCTGTGTTAAATATGAAATATGCTTTGAATTTGTAATTATTAGAATGACTCATATGTGTTGGTTTGGTTTCACTCACGCTCTTAGTTTTCCTGGCTGATGGACCACTTCAAACCTCCACATCCTTTAACCTATGCTCCCCCTCCCCTTTCCCCTCCCCTCAGTTCAATACACCCACACTCCTCTGTCATCCGTCTCACAGTACATGTGGGGTTACAGTCAAAGACAGCAGGGTTTATTTTCTTAAGAGGGAAGTATCCATGAAAAAAACAAGCTGTGTTTAGAGGGGGAGCTGGCTAAGAGAGAGTAAGTAAGTAAGTACACTGGGGGACAGACGGAGGGAGAGAGAGGAAGGGGAGGGGTGGTAGCTCATGTCCGTCAGTGTAATACTTTTTTAAAAAGCGCCTCCCTCTCTCATTTTACCCCCTCAGAGAGCCCTGTCACATGCAGTTTGTCCTGATGTCTGACGGATTAGCTCAAGACACTCGTCTCAGGGCCCTCCTCTATATATCGTTAATTTAATGCATGATGACGTGGCCAATTACGGCGAGGCTGCACGCTCAAATAGCATGTCAAAACCTGTGTATCAATCTATTAGATCCTGTCTCCTTGCGCATTACAAGGCACCTTAAAGCACATATCCGTGCAAAGGTGTAAAGTGCTGACCTCATGGGGAATGGGCCTGAGATCTCACCACAGCCTTTTAAAGAATCAAAATCTTTAACGAGACATACCTCAACACAACGGCCCTGCCTGTGTCTGAGAACTCTCCTCCAATATTACTGTAAACATGCTTACTGTAATATGCATAGTCAAAGAGAAGAGATACAGTATTGCCATTGAGAGCATTGCCCCTCGAAGGATTCTCATATCTATCAGCCTATATAGCTTAAAAGTGTGGATTTTTTGACTTGCGTTTCCAAAGGTAACCTATTCCTTGTCTGGTCATATAGGAGCTACTGCATTTCACCTGTCCTTGTTATGCGGAAACAGTCTTCTGGGTGCTGCCATGGTTGCACCCCCTGGGCAGCCTGGCATGTTGCCCACTCTCATGCCATCCAGACACTTTCACATGCATCTTGAGAGATGCCCCGGAGCCACTTTGACAAAACTTTGTAGCAAGTCAAAGTTTGTCTGATGAGATGTTGTTGACTGAGATTGATGCATGCTGAAACACTGCTCCACTACACGATAGAAAACGAGTCGAGTTAATTGTGTAGTCTATGTGTGCGTGTATGTGTGTGTGTTTGTGTATGTGAGAGTAATTCCAAATCAATCTCTCTATCGCTCTTTCTCTCTCCATTTCTCTCTCGTGGGACTTCTCCTCTGACAGTGAGGCTGTTAAGTTTGTCTGCCTTAGCTCATTCTTTGACGCTGTCACATTCGATTCCACTCAAAAAAAGTTCAGGCCCATCAACCACTTGCAAATTAGAAGCCCTTGTACACGGCAGTACATTTATGCTGCCAGCGGCATCTTGTTCCTACCCACCACAAAGCTGCCATCCTGCTCTGGCTTTCTAAACTCTAATCAGCTTATACCTCAAACATCAGATCTCATAATGTGCCGTATGTATGTAAGGAAGGAAGTTGTTCACATTAAAAAGCTCAAATAGATGCAAGTTATTCCTTATCGTATGCAAATAATGTACAAAACATGTACATTATGCTACGTTGAATCTCTCTGTTTAGATTGGAGGTGGGAAGGTGGAGGGTAAAGGCTGGCATACATCTGAGGATTGCTCCTAGTGCGCGGAGCTCCTCGATCTGTCATTTCCTGTTTGGCTGAGATGGCCTGCAACTAAAAACATTCACTACACCATCCACTGAATACGGAAAGGATGTCATCATAGCTAAACTTGGGTCGAGCTTTTTCCCAGTTTGATCCACGTTTTGGAGAAGCCAGAGGCCAGAGGCAGCAGGGAGGGAGAGAAGGAGGCTAGCCCCTGGTGCTGAGTGACCTGGCCCAGTGAGGGTTCCTCCGTGACATGGTTATGTAAAATATCCAGTTGGGTGTACAGTAGCTAGCTGGGATCCATGGCTGACATGCCCAGCG
>NC_036855.1:53505021-53511481 GCF_002910315.2 Salvelinus sp. IW2-2015
GTACAGGAGAGAACATATTGCCTGTAGTCTACTGTACATGATGGAGGAACATATTGCCTGTAGTCTACTGTACATGATGGAGGAAAATATTGGCTGTAGTCTACTGTACATGATGGAGGAACATATTGCCGTTAGTCTACTGTACATGATGGAGGAACATATTGCCTGTAGTCTACTGTACATGATGGAGGAACATATTGCCTGTAGTCTACTGTACATGATGGAGGAACATATTGCCTGTAGTCTACTGTACATGGTGTAGGAACATATTGGCTGTAGTCTACTGTACACGGTGGAGGAACATATTTCCTGTAGTCTACTGTACACGGTGGAGGAACATTTTGCCTGTAGTCTACTGTAACATGATGGAGGAACATATTGCCTGTAGTCTACTGTACACGGTGGAGGAAAATATAGCCTGAAGACTATGGGGGAGGAACATATTGCCTGTAGCCTACTGTACATGATGGAGGAACATGTTGACTGTAGTCTACTGTACATGATGGAGGAACATATTGCCTGTAGCCTTACTGTACAATGGGAGGAACATATTGCCTGTAGTCTACTGTACATGGAGGAGGAACATATTGCCTGTAGTTTACTGTACATGATGGAGGAACATATTGCCTGTAGTCTACTGTACATGATGGAGGAACATATTGCCTGTAGCCTACTGTACATGATGGAGGAACATATTGCCTGTGGTCTACTGTACATGATGGAGGAACATATTGCCTGTAGTCTACTGTACACGGTAAAGGAACATATTGCCTGTAGTCTACTGTACATGATGGAGGAACATATTGCCTGTAGTACATTTTACATTTACATTTAAGTCATTTAGCATGGTGGAGGAAAATATAGCCTGAAGACTATGGTAGAGGAACATTTTGCCTGTAGTCTATTGTACTTGGTAAGCTGTAAGTGGCACTCCACTTTTGGAATGGAAAACAGAGGTAAGGAATTTTCTACAATATTCACAACATTAACACAATTACAATCTTCATTGAAATTAAATCCAATTTGATCAATTACATGTGGAAGTACGTATTTCTGTGAACATTAGCAAGCCAGCAGCAGATGAAACAGAAAGTCAAATCTCTTCTCCCTCTCGTCCTGGTTTTTGCTTGCCGTCTAGCTGGCTAGGTTTAGGACATATACTCGCCCATTCCAGTGAAAAACGTAGCCATGCTATCAACATATGGCAGTACACAAACAAAATCTAGCTCACTTATTTTGCACAGCTAGAAAAAAATAGCAAGACATTAATTCAGAACTGGAGGAAGAGGATTGCTAGCTATAGCAAGCTAACATTAGCAGCTGCGTCTTCAACAAGAAGCAGCTGTGACAACATTTATCCTAAGATTAAAAAATAAACTTTCCCATTGAGCAAAATCCACAATCCACCCCTCCAAAGAAAGCTAGGCTGTGGGGCTTTTTCCCGAAATGCCACCAGACCTGCGATCGATCCACGGCCGAAGCGTTGCATTTCAATTTAGCACGCACATGGCAGGCTGTATAGAAAACTCCCTCGAAGCCACTTGGCCGAATTACCGCTACTGTTTCCATAGCCTTGTATTATCTATAGTATGACATCATCAGCAGTTAGCTACCAACAGTTGGCAGACATGTTTGCTTTTGGTTATTATCAGTCTTATTTAGATGGAAGAAGTGAGCTAAATGCCCTATAGCTAGCTAACGTTAGCTAGCTCTTTGAGTTTCACTTACCTGGCTAACGTTAGCTAGCTCTTTGAGTTTCACTTACCCGGCTAACGTTAGCTAGCTCTTTGAGTTTCACTTACCCGGCTAACGTAGCTAGCTCTTTGAGTTTCACTTACCCAGCTAACGTTAGCTAACGTTAGCTAGCTCTTTGAGTTTCACTTACCCGGCTAACGTTAGCTAGCTCTTTGAGTTTCACTTACCCGGTTGACTTCCATGCTCACTGAAGCCCATGACATGCTCGGTCTCTGCTGGTGCTGCTGGCTGTTTGTGATGCTTTAGAAGCCACATTGATGGCAGGACAGCATTGTGTGGGCATTGTGTGATTTTTTCAGAAGTTAGAGCTGATTTGGTGAAAAAAATTATACTTTTAGAACAACCTTATATTATAAGTTATTTAAAAGTTTGTAATTTGGCAAAGTTTTCTTGGGGTGCTTTAAGTTACTATTATATTGTGTTTCTGGCATTGAGAAATAAGTGCTACACTGCCTTTAAGTGGAGGTGATCCAAGACACTGTCATTATGTAAAACCAGTGGTATGCCTGTACGTAATTTAAATGTACATACAAGATCACCCGTCAGAAAAGAAGCGTGACAATGTCTTAATTAATGGGAAACGATTGGAATATTGTAATGAATACACGTAGAATAGACCATACAGTAAATGTAAACACTTGCCGTAGACTTCCCCTCTCTGTTTTGTTTAAGTTTGAAATCCCTCAAGACCATGCAAGACTGACGGTTGTTCAGCAAAGTTCACAGTGCTGGCGCTGTGAAATGCACTGAGCCCACCCAAAACTGTCAAAATGACAAGCAGCACATCTCCTCTGTTACGCCAGCCAGGATACAGTGCGTGTATCATAGCAAATGGACGACATCTTCTGTGTGTGCGTGATAAGGCACTCACCTCGACATGACCTGATTCCTTTCTCTCTCTCTCTCTCTCAGAATATATCCCTCCAACTGTTTCTCTATTTCTTTCACTCTAATCCAATGGCTCTAACCCCCCCCCCCCCTCTCTCTCTCAGTATATCTCCCTCCAACTGTTTCTCTTACTTCTCTCACTCTATTCCAATGTGCACTACCCCCTTCCACCCACCCACACTCTCTCTCTCTCGCTCTCTCTCTCTCTCTGTGCAGGCATTCATGTTGCCACTTTGGGCATTGGGTTAAACAGAAAAAAACAGAGAAAAAAAACAAGTTTCAAATAAAGCTTTCCTTGCCAATCAAACATGAGCGTGCCCAACCTCTGTGACAACCTCTGTTCAGTCAAGGCATGTCACACACCAGCCTCATCCTGCTGTCACTGTGTGCCATCCACCCACTCTGCAAGCAGGAGTGGCTGCTTCCTGTTGGTAGCGTTGAGACTAACACAGCATATGTTAGCTAGCATGATTTATATAGCTAAAGGACAGGATGCTACTGGGAGCGTTTGACGTTGAGCAAATGGCTTGATTGACGGCACATGATTGTTCCTCTTTAGCACTGACATGTTAGGACAGTACAGACTACCTTTCCCCATCGGGGTTGGGGATAACTCATCTCATTTAAAAAAAAATCTAACTTCGCATGCAAAACGTCAAATCTGCATCGACGGGATGTGACAAGCCTGGGCCCGAGGGACTGCTCCGAATAGAGGCTTGCACAAATTGATTTAGATTTTCTTCCAAATCATTCAAAGTGTTTAGCTTTAATGCGAGCTGATCAGAGAGCCATCAGAGCACGACAACGGACCCAGTAACAGGGGAGATTAGCTCTGTCACTCTGGAGATCATGCCCTGTCGCTGGGTCTCTCTCTCTCTGGCCCAGTGAGGGTTCCTCCGTGACATGGTTATGTAAAATATCCAGTTGGGTGTACAGTAGCTAGCTGGGATCCATGGCTGACATGCCCAGCGAGAGAGAGAGACCCAGCGACAGGGCATGATCTCCAGAGTGACAGAGCTAATCTCCCCTGTTACTGGGTCCGTTGTCGTGCTCTGGATGGCTCTCTGATCAGCTCGCATTAAAGCTAAACACTTTGAATGATTTGGAAGAAAATCTAAATCAATTTGTGCAAGCCTCTATTCGGAGCAGTCCCCTCGGGCCCAGGCTTGTCACATCCCGTCGCTGCAGAATTGACGTTTTGACATGCGAAGTTAGATTTTTTTTTAAATGAGATGAGTTATCCCCAACCCCGATGAGGGAAAGGTAGTCTGTACTGTCCTAACATGTCAGTGCTAAAGAGGAACAATCATGTGCCGTCAATCAAGCCATTTGCTCAACGTCAAACGCTCCCAGTAGCATCCTGTTCCTTTAGCTATATAAATCATGCTAGCTAACATATGCTGTGTTAGTCTCAACGCTACCAACAGGAAGCAGCCACTCCTGCTTGCAGAGTGGGTGGATGGCACACAGTGACAGCAGGATGAGGCTGGTGTGTGACATGCCATTTGACTGACAGAGGGTTGTCACAGAGGTTGGGCACGCTCATGTTTGATTGGCAAGGAAAGCTTTATTTGAAACTTTTTTTTCTCTGTTTAACCCAATGCCCAAGTGGCAAATTGAATGCCTGCACAGAGAGAGAGAGAGAGCGAGAGAGAGAGAGTGTGGGTGGGTGGAAGGGGGTAGTGCACATTGGAATAGAGTGAGAGAAGTAGAGAAACAGTGGAGGGAAGATATACTGAGAGAAGAGAGGGGGGGGGGGGGGGTAGAGCCCATTGGATTAGAGTGAAAGAAATAGAGAAACAGTTGGAGGGATATATTCTGAGAGAGAGAGAGAGAGAAAGGAATCAGGTCATGTCGAGGTGAGTGCCCTTATCACGCACACACAGAAGATGTCGTCCATTTGCTATGATACACGCACTGATATCCTGGCTGGCGTAACAGAGGAGATGTGCTGCTTGTCATTTTGACAGTTTTGGGTGGGCTCAGTGCATTTCACAGCGCCAGCACTGTGAACTTTGCTGAACAACCGTCAGTCTTGCATGGTCTTGAGGGGATTTCAAACTTAAACAAAACAGAGAGGGGAAGTCTACGGCAAGTGTTTACATTTACTGTATGGTCTATTCTACGTGTATTCATTACAATATTCCAATCGTTTCCCATTAATTAAGACATTGTCACGCTTCTTTTCTGACGGGTGATCTTGTTATGTACATTTAAATTACGTACAGGCATACCACTGGTTTTACATAATGACAGTGTCTTGGATCACCTCCACTTAAAGGCAGTGTAGCACTTATTTCTCAATGCCAGAAACACATATAATAGTAACTTAAAGCACCCCAAGAAAACATTGCCAAATTACAAACTTTTAAATAACTTATAATATAAGGTTGTTCTAAAAGTATAATTTTTTTCACCAAATCAGCTCTAACTTCTGAAAAAATCACACAATGCCCACACAATGCTGTCCCTGCCATCAATGTGGCTTCTAAAGCATCACAAACAGCCAGCAGCACCAGCAGAGACCGAGCATGATCATGGGCTTCAGTGAGCATGGAAGTCAACCGGGTAAGTGAAACTCAAAGAGCTAGCTAACGTTAGCCGGGTAAGTGAAACTCAAAGAGCTAGCTAACGTTAGCTAACGTTAGCTGGGTAAGTGAAACTCAAAGAGCTAGCTAACGTTAGCCGGGTAAGTGAAACTCAAAGAGCTAGCTAACGTTAGCCGGGTAAGTGAAACTCAAAGAGCTAGCTAACGTTAGCCAGGTAAGTGAAACTCAAAGAGCTAGCTAACGTTAGCTAGCTATAGGGCATTTAGCTCACTTCTTCCATCTAAATAAGACTGATAATAACCAAAAGCAAACATGTCTGCCAACTGTTGGTAGCTAACTGCTGATGATGTCATACTATAGATAATACAAGGCTATGGGAAACAGTAGCGGTAATTCGGCCAAGTGGCTTCGAGGGAGTTTTCTATACAGCCTGCCATGTGCGTGCTAAATTGAAATGCAACGCTTCGGCCGTGGATCCGATCGCAGGTCTGGTGGCATTTCGGGAAAAGCCCCACAGCCTAGCTTTCTTTGGAGGGGTGGATTGTGGATTTTGCTCAATGGGAAAGTTTATTTTTTAATCTTAGGATAAATGTTGTCACAGCTGCTTCTTGTTGAAGACGCAGCTGCTAATGTTAGCTTGCTATAGCTAGCAATCCTCTTCCTCCAGTTCTGAATTAATGTCTTGCTATTTTTTTCTAGCTGTGCAAAATAAGTGAGCTAGATTTTGTTTGTGTACTGCCATATGTTGATAGCATGGCTACGTTTTTCACTGGAATGGGCGAGTATATGTCCTAAACCTAGCCAGCTAGACGGCAAGCAAAAACCAGGACGAGAGGGAGAAGAGATTTGACTTTCTGTTTCATCTGCTGCTGGCTTGCTAATGTTCACAGAAATACGTACTTCCACATGTAATTGATCAAATTGGATTTAATTTCAATGAAGATTGTAATTGTGTTAATGTTGTGAATATTGTAGAAAATTCCTTACCTCTGTTTTCCATTCCAAAAGTGGAGTGCCACTTACAGCTTACCAAGTACAATAGACTACAGGCAAAATGTTCCTCTACCATAGTCTTCAGGCTATATTTTCCTCCACCATGCTAAATGACTTAAATGTAAATGTAAAATGTACTACAGGCAATATGTTCCTCCATCATGTACAGTAGACTACAGGCAATATGTTCCTTTACCGTGTACAGTAGACTACAGGCAATATGTTCCTCCATCATGTACAGTAGACCACAGGCAATATGTTCCTCCATCATGTAC
>NC_036855.1:53514005-53526030 GCF_002910315.2 Salvelinus sp. IW2-2015
TCCATCATGTTACAGTAGAGCTACAGGCAATATGTTCCTCCATCATGTACAGTAGACTACAGGCAATATGTTCCTTCCACCATGTACAGTAGACTACAGGCAATATGTTTCCTCCATCATGTACAGTAGACTACAGCAATATGTTCCTCCATCATGTACAGTAGACTACAGGCAATATGTTCCTTCCATCATGTACAGTAGACTACAGCAATATGTTCCTTCCACCATGTACAGTAGACTACAGGCAATATGTTTCCCTTTACCGTGTACAGTAGACTACAGGCAATATGTTCCTCCCCATGTACAGTAGACTACAGGCTAGATGTCCTCCATCATGTACAGTAGACTACAGGCAATATGTTCCTCCACCATGTACAGTAGACTATAGGCAATATGTTTCCTTACCTGTACAGTAGACTACCAGGCAATATGTTCCTCCCCATGTACAGTAGCTTACAGCCAATATGTTCCTCCATCATGTACAGTAGACTACAGGCAATTGTTTCCTTTACCTTGTACAGTAGACTACAGCCAATATGGTTCCTCCATTCAGCATGTACAGTAGACTACAGGCAATATGTTCCTACACCATGTACAGTAGGCTACAGGCAATATGTTCCTACACCATGTACAGTAGACTACAGGCAATATGTTCCTACTCCGTGTACAGAGGACTACAGGCAATATGTTCCTCCATCATATACAGTAGGCTACAGGCAATATGTTCCTCCATCATATACAGTAGGCTACAGGCAATATGTTCCTCCATCATGTACAGTAGACTACAGCCAATATGTTCCTACGTGTGAGTCATATAAATGACGATCTTGCATTCGGAGCATCCATGCGTTCTTCGTGGTTTTTATATGCAGGGAGCAAACATTGAACAATTCTAAACTTCAAATACATTTGCAAGATAGAGCCAATGTATAGTAGTCAATATACAGCACCGACTACATAAATATCTGAATGGGTGCATTATCTGTTACATGGACTTTAATTTGATTATTTTGGTTGATTTTACTTAATGACTTAACCGGTGTTTTAATGATTATTCATTACACCCTAATTAAGGGTATTTCAATGGACATTAATATGAATTGTTACCTAATTAATCATTTGATATGTGTTATTTTTTTCTGTACCGAAGCCCATTTTGACATATACCTGAATTTCAGTCTACCTTAAACCTACATCCCAATTTGGTTTTGTCAAGTCGTTACTGGTAACAAATCACTGGTAACAAGTCATTGGCAACGGATCTCCAATGGCTACTGTAATGTATTGATTAAAGTTGTATCTCCTTGGCAACCTCCTGACATGATGTCAATCAAGTTCCTTCAGAGGCCAGTGACAGTGAGGAGCATGTAGAGGAGAGAGGAGACGAGGGCTGATGGACGTGCAGCGCGTCACGTGGTGTGACTCTCCAACGGCACCACCGTCTTCTCCAGGGTAATTAGCCGTGCAGATAGAGGGCTGTTGACTCAGATCGCCCCTGATGACCAGACGTGTAACAGCCTGATTCTAATGCTCAGAGCCTGATAAACATCACTGATTGTTGTAGGCCAAGTTGTTATACTTGTCTAGAGAGCATCACGGCAGGAGGCCTACCACTATGCATACAGTCAAAGGATTTGAGTCCCATATTATGCATATGCATATACAGCAGATTTGCAGATACATTCATTATGTCCCGACTGTAACGGCTGTTGGAAGGAGAGGACCAAGGTGCAGCGTGGTATGTGTCCATATTTATTTAATGAACACTGAAATAACAAAACTAACAAAGAGAACGACCGAAACAGTTCTGGCTGGTGCAGACACACAATAGAAAAACAACTACCCACAACACACAGGTGGAAAAAGGCTACCTAAGTATGGTTCTCAATCAGAGACAACAATAGACAGCTGCCTCTGATTGAGAACCACACCCGGCCAAACACACAGAAAATAAAACATAGAACACCAGACATAGAATGCTCACGCCCTGACCAAACCAAGATAGAGACTTAAAAAGGATCTCTAAGGTCAGGGCGTGACACCGACAAGTAAAACTCCACACGTAAAAAGTTGTAGAATATTGTTAAAGGGTAGGTAGCATAAACGTAACCACATGTAACATATGGATTTGYATTAGTATATGCATCAAAAGTCCAAATGCAAAGTTAAATCTCACTTTTACATTTTTTGAGTTATTCCATAAAACCTATCAGAATTCTGAAGAATGTTTTAAGTCATGTCAGAAAATGGTTTTCCGGGGTGTGGTGTAATATGGAGGACCCAGCAAGCCAGCCTATTCTCTATAATGTAAAATCAAACAGAAATAACCAAATCGTTTGCACTCATTACTACTCGTTTCAATTACATTTTCAGCCAACTTACAAGCAAATACTTTATGGATTTATTGTTACAAATCAACTTGCAAGGTTTCTAGCATACTAGCCTACTAACATTAGCCCTACCAGCCTGCTAATGTTACATTAGCATTACATGAGTCAGCCAGTTGCTATCAACACCTAGCTTACAGCTACATTAAAGTAAACCACAGTACTGGAAATACATCATGTCAACTAACCAGTTATCAAACAATGTTAGCTATATGCAGTTATCTTAGCCAGWAAGCTAGCCATCAAGCTAGCCAGCCAGCTAACGTTAGCTATTTAGCAAACTTGTCATTAGCCTAGTGAGCCTAGCCAACTACCATGGTTATGGTCGGCAAGCCAGAGCCCAACAACTGGAGACCAACTATAACACAACTAACACAACACAACTAAAAGATAATTGCAGATCAAAAGCAAAGAGAGAGCAGAGTTAGCTACTAAAGCGAGGCGGAGGCGGGTGCTTCACCGGGCTGAGGGAGAGACAGTGAGGGAAATCCAATAGCTATATAACGATAAACATCGAAAATAGATGGATTCCAGATGTCAGTCAGCTAGCGCGCTAGCACCAAGCCAAGGTGGAAAAAGTGACAAAACTTCCATAGCCTATTTCAAAGAGAACATGGTGAAAGTTGACAAAACAAAAATGAAAACAGACGATGTACTGCACGATTACAGCAAGCAGGTATGATTTTCTCTTTAGTTTTGAGCCCACTAGATAACACATCCACAAAGTCCATGAAGAGCATGAGGATGCTAACGTTAGCCAGCTTGAGCTAGCTACTGAGCTAGCATATGAACTCGGTAGTACAGAGTAGATTCTCCATATGATATTGAGAAATAGTGCATTGTGATAGATGAGAAGATATCCGGAAATAAGTTCATAAATATGTAATAACCCCAAAACATAACTGTGTTTGTAGTTATAGGTAAACAGATTGTGACTACAACTAATTTACTGTCTTTGACCACACTGTGTTGTTATTTTGGTGAGTAAAAACTCATGCTTTCTACCCTATAATGAGCTTTTGATAACCCTGTACAGCATATTTCCTTCCTTCCTCAAGCCCTATTGCCTCTTGAGTGGTGAAACGTATATGTCTGGAGGTGGCAGGTAGCCTAGCGGTTAAGAGCGTTGGGCCAGTAACCTGAAGGTCACTGGTTTGAATCCCCGAGCCGACTAGGTGAACAAACTGAACAAACTAGGTGAACAACCCACTTAACCCTAATTGCTCATGTAAGTCGCTCTGGATAAGAGTGTCTGCTTAATGGCTTAAATGTAAAAATATAATTGTACGTTTGCCTGCAATTGTTCCCCTTGTTGTGTGGGATTGCATCCTTGCTGAGCACTTCACATTTGTACTGAACCCCTCCATCTAGGACGAACTGCTCATGTCCTGTCATTTAGATGAGTAGTGATTTCTGCAGTAAGCACTTCTCAAATGTGTATGTGGACAGGGAGAGCCTAGGAAAAAAAATGATGTTCCTATTGCTAATTCAAAATGGATTGATAATAGAACCCCAATGTCTTCTTCCTTAAAATGGCCTCCATGCAAAATACAGATTTCCTCATCAAGATCAATGAAAAAATGCATCATTATCAAACGTTCATTGCCAAACGGCCAGCGCTAAATGATAATAAAAAAGTGTGTATAATCTCTCATCACAAAGCCGAATGCTGAGGAGATGCGGTCAATTACTTCTCAGAGCTAATGTTTACCCTTTCCCGTTGGCTGCATTGTAGCGGACAGGTGATTAGATGGAGGGGTTGCAAATGGTGGCAGCCTTCATAGGAATATTGAACGTCTGGGATAATGGCATGACACACCCACACAGCACTGGGGCTCGGCTCTGACGGACGCAATGTCAATCATCTCCGCCGAGACAAACACAATGATGTCACACAGCTGGTCCTGCTAGGCAACTGATGGAGATGGCAGACACCCGGCTCATTTTCCCCTCTTTCATTTGGTAGCATTATTGCAGAGGTAATGGCTACGAAACAAAATGGCCGTAATCTAATCAAACCGGGGACAAAATTACGCCTTTCATATGGGAGTGTTTATTTCTTTAATTAATCTTACTTTGTACCAAGTCTATTGGATCCTCATCTTCTAGGAATTTGTGGTTTTGTTATTTTGCTGTTATTTTCCATCATTTCCTGATCCCACTTTTTGGGGAAAGTGTTTTTTCCTGAACCATCAATGCCATAGCATATACTCACAAAAATACACCCACTCACMACCCCCCCCCCCCCCCCCATYACCCTTAAAAACCCACCGATACAAATGCAGAGCTAGATGACAACTCCTCTTCTATGTCAAGTATGTGGCAGGCACCCAGCTCTCCCTAACGGCAGGCAGTAGAGTGAAGGGTGTACAATAGGATTCAAACGAAGACTCCTCCACTCCCATGGGTGTAATCTCCCTTTGTTTATTCTGCCACAAGGTTATTTCCCTGTCTGTTTATGGGTGACATGGACTGTGTTAGAAAGACGGAGACTCCCACAAAATGTAATGCACCTCAATCAGTGGTGTAGTAAATTCAAGGACATGCGGTTCTATACTAAGTGTTCAAGTGACAACACACAGCTATAGCTGTATAATATACTGCGTTATAGACTATTCTCAGAATACTGTTCACTCACAGTATGGAGATAAACACTACATTGGGAAAATGGCTGAATGAATTGATGTGTCCGTGCGTGCAGGTTACATCATCAGGTTGTCCAGAGATGTTTTTGTACGTGGACAACGGACAAGTCTGGAGATGAGCACACGTGATATCGTGGTATCATATAACCCTTTGAGTGTGTTGCTAAGGTGCATTGGCCTTGATGGTGGAGAGGAGTAAAGAGGAGAGGAAAGCTCTCCCTCTCTAGGCTCTCTGGGCGGACACTTACCTAATAGAATATGATAAGATTATATTGAGCAAAGTGTCAGTGTCAAACACTGTTCATTTCTCTGCCTACAGCCACTCCAGCAGTACAGATAGGCAAATGGGGACGCAGAGAAGGATGGCTGTCTGCTAGGCAGAGCTGAGATTGGTCTGGTATTCATTAAATCTCCGTACATGGTGAATATTTTCATTATTCACACAAAGGTAGGTGTCAGCTAATCACGGCAAAATCGCCCCGCGTTTAAAAAGCCAATGGACAGACTCCATCCATTACGTCAATTATGAATTAGCACCTCTCCACGATCTCTCAGCTCTGAAACGTCTAGTGCTGTCTTAATTAGGCAAACACTGGGCATCAATTCCTTCTACCAACGCTATCTCCATACACCGCCCACTGCACACACACACACTGCACACACACACAGACACGAAGGCACGTACGTACATACACACATGTAGAGAGCTCAGATTTGAAATGGTGTGTGGGGGCATTTAATGAGACACGGTTTGACACGGTTTGTCACAGTTTGACGATACGTTACCGATCTTGTAGCTCAAATAAAATAAAATCGCATTTTATTGGTCCCATACACATGGTTAGCAGATGTTAATGCGAGTGTGGCGAAATGCTTGTGCTTCTAGTTGCAGTAATATCCAACAAGTAATCTATCAATTCCCCAACAACCACCTAATACACACAAATCTAAAGGGGTGAATGAGAATATGTACATATAAGTATATGGATGAGCGATGACCGAGCGGCATAGGCAAGGTGCAGTAAATGGCATAAAATACAGCATATACATGTGATATGAGTAATGTAAGATATGTAACATTATTAAAGTGGCATTATTTAAAGTGGCATTGTTTAAAGTGACTAGTGATCCATTTATTAAAGTGTCCAGTGATTGGGTCTCAGTGTAGGCAGCAGCCTCTCTGAGTTAGTAATGGCTATTTAACAGTCTGATGGCCTTGAGATCGAAGCTGTTTTTCAATCTCTCKGTTCCAGCTTTGATGCACCTGTACTGACCTCGCCTTCTGGATGATAGCGGGGTGAACAGGCAGTGGCTCGGGTGGTTGTTGTCCTTGATGATCTTTTTGGCCTTCCTGTGACATCGGGTGCTGTAGGTGTCATGGAGAGCAGGTAGTTTGCCCCCGGTGATGCGTTGAGCAGACCGCACCACCCTCTGGAGAGCCTTGCGGTTGAGGGAGGTGCAGTTGCTGTACCAAGCTGTGATATAGCCCGACAGGATGCTCTCGATTGTGCATCTGTAAAAGTTTGTCAGGGTTTTTGGTGACAGGCCAAATTTCTTCAGCCTCCTGAGGTTGAAGAGGCGCTGTTGCACCTTCTTCACCACACTGTCTGTGTGGGTGGACCATTTCAGTTTGTCTGTGATGTGTACGCCCAGGAACTTAAAACTGTTCACCTTCTCCACTGCTGTCCCTTCGATGTGGATAGGAGGGGTGCTCCCTCTGCTATTTCCTGAAGTTCACGATCATCTCCTTTGTTATGTTGACGTTGAGTGAGAGGTTGTTTTCCTGACACCACAATCCAAGTGCCCTCACCTCCTCCCTGTAGGCTGTCTCGTTGTTGTTGGTGATCAAGCCCACTAGTATTGTGTCGTCTGCAAACTTGATGATTGAGTTGGAGGCGTGCATGGCCACGCAGTTGTGGGTGAACAGGGAGTACAGGAGAGGGCTGAGCACACACCCTTGTGGGGCCCCAGTGTTGAGGGTCAGCGAAGTGGAGATGTGGTTTCCTACCTTCACCACCTGGGGGCGGCCCATCAGAAAGTCCAGGACCCAGTTGCACAGGGTGGGGTTGAGGCCCAGGGCCTTCAGCTTGATAATGAGCTTGGATGGAACTATGGTGTTGAATGCTGAGCTGTAGTCAATGAACAGCATTCTTACATAGGCATTATTTTTGTCCAGATGGGATAGGGCAGTGTGTAGTGTGCTGGCGATTGCGTCATCTGTGGACCTGTTGGGGCAGTACGCAAACTGAAGTGGGTCTAGGGTGGCCGGTAAGATGCCGGTGATATGATCCTTGACTAGCCTCTCAAAGCACTTCATGATGACAGAAGTGAGTGCTACGGGTCGGTAGTCATTTAGTTCAGTTGTCTTTGTTTTCTTGGGTACAGGAACAGTGGTAGCCATCTTGAAGCGTGTGGGGACAACAAACTGGGATAGGGAGCATTTAAATATGTCTGTAAACACACCAGCCAGTTGGTCTGCGCATGCTCTGAGGACGCGGCTAGGGATGCCGCCTGGGCCAGCAGCCCTGCGAGGGTTAACAAGTTTAAATGTTTTACTCACGTCAGCCACTGAGAAGAAGAGGGTCTTTGTTAGCGATCCGCGACGGTGGCACAGTATTATCCTCAAAGCGGGCAAAGAAGGTGTTTAATTTGTCTGGAAGCGTGACGTTGGTATCCGTGACATGGCTGTTTTTGTTTTTGTAGTCCGTGATTTCCTGTAGACCCTGCCACATACGTCTCGTGTCTAAGCCATTGAATTGAGACTCCACCTTGTCCCTGTACAGGCACTTCGCTTGTTTGATTGCCTTGCGGAGGTAATAACTACACTGTTTATATTCAGCCATATCTCCAGACCTCTTTCCATGGTTAAATGCTGTGGATTGCGCTTTYAGTTTTGTGCGAATGCCGCCATCCATCCACGGTTTCTGGTTAGGGTAGGTTAAAATGGTCACAGTGGGTACGACGTCTCCAATGCACTTATTTATTAACGCACTCACCGAGTCAGCGTATAAGGTCAATGTTGTTCTCTGAGTCTGATCGGAACATATTCCAGTCCGCGTGATCAAAACAATCTTGGAGCGTGGCTTCCGATTGGTCAGACCAGCGTTGAATGGTGAGCGTTGAATGGTGAGCGTTGAAGGGTGTGCGATGTGCTYGTTTACGAAGCCTGACCAGAAGACCGCTCTGTCTGCCCCCGTCGCCGTTGTTTTCGGTGGGATTAGATCCAATGTGCTGGGTGGTGGTCCGAAGAGAGGATCTGCTTCGGGAAAGTCCTATTCCTGGTCGTAATGTTGGTAAGTTGACGTTGCGCTTATATCCAATAGTTCTTCCCGGCGGTATGTAATAAGACTTAGGATTTCCTGGGGTTACAATGTAAGAAATAATACATTAAAAAAAMGAAATACTGCATACAGTAGTTTCCTAAGAACGCRAAGCGAGGCGACCATCTTKGTAGGCGCCATCGCTCACCATCGGCACCATCTCTCACCATATTTGCCTGTTTCAAGTGTAATATATATCACTGGATGGCTTCTTGGAAAGCCTTCACCGTATAGAACAGTCCATGTACTAATGCAGTGTTCCATACAGCAATGCGCACTGTACCAATGACTCACTAAGTCTCACTAAGTTTTCTAGACAGGAAATGTTTCTAATTGAAAGGGACAATACTGACAGGAGCTGACAAACATGATTTTTTGTTGCTGATTTCGTAACATCTGAATATCTGAATATATACTGTRCATCATTAACTGGTATCCAGAAATATCCATTCATATTGACTAGTAATCACAACACATGGTTACTTCCCTGGCATTCATGTCCACGTCATCAACAGAGTGGGTATTCATACTATGATATTATACTGTGGATGAACAGTGGTTGTGGATAAGACCTATGGTTCAAGTATTGGTCAAATTCGAAATATGACAAACTGACACTCAAATAAAATTCAATGTTTTTTTCCCCTGTTCACCTCTTCATTATTGCGTGTCCAAAAAGGCTGTCATGTTTGGGATACTGTCACTTTAAGAAATGAACTGAGAAGCACCCTCCCTCTCCCTCCCGCCACCACGGTTACAACCAATGAACATTGTTGAGAGTGACATGATCATGCTCACTTTCCATGGTTAATCCCTAGACTGGTTTGGCCTCTCAAGCTGCTCAATGAGTCATTGGATTGTCATCTACCTACTGCACACACTGAGAGGAGAGCAAGAGAAAGAGAAGCTTAGAAAAGCAAAAGAAGACAAGAGAGAGAAAGAGAAAGGGGAGAAAGAGAAAAACTGAGAGCGAGGAGGAAATGATTGACAGGGAGGAAGGGGGAGGAGAGTGTCAGAGGGTGAGGGAAAAGGAGGAGGAGTGCTGCGGTACGCTGTGAGGGATGCTGGAACAGGTTTTAAGCTCTGCGGTACGGCTGTGAGGCAGAGTACTGGAACAGGTTAAGCTGGGTACGCTGTGAGGAGATGCTGGAACACGTTAAGCTGCGGTACGGGCTGTTGTGAGGAGATGCTGGAACAGTTAAAGCTGCGGTACGCTGTGAGGAGACTGCTGGAACAGTTTAAGCTCTGCGGTCGCGTGTGTTGAGCGAGATGGCTCTTGAACAGTTAAGCATCGTGGTGGATACGGTTGCCTGGGGAGGAGATGCCTGGAACTTAGTTTAAGCTGTGGTACGCTGTGAGGAGAATGCTGGAACAGTTAAGATGATTGCTGGGTCGCTGTGAGGAGATGCGGAAGCAGTTTAAGCTGCTAGATGCTGCGAGGAGTATGCTGGAACAGTTAAAGCTGTGGTCGCCTACAGGAGATGCCTGGAACAGTTAAGATGTGGTAACCGCTGGGAGGAGATGCTGAACAGTTAGCTGTTGGTACGCTTGTGAGGAGATGCTGGAAACATTTAAGAATGAGCTGGGTCGCTGGTGAGGAGATGCTGGAACAGTTAAGCTGCAGTATGGCTGCGAGGAGCATGCTGGAAAAACAAAGTTAGCTGCGGTACGCTCGAGGAGATGCTCGGAAACAATTAGCTGCGGTACGCTGTGGGAGATGCTGGAAGTTAGAGCTGCGGTACACTGCGAGGAGATGCTGGAACAGTTAAGCTGCCGGTACGCTGTGAGGAGAATGCTGGAACAGTTAAGCAGCGGTACCCTGTGAGGAGAATTCTGGGACACGTTAAGCTGCGGTAACGCTGCGAGGAGATGCTGGAACAGTTTATGCTGTGGTAACGCCTTGTGAAGGAGACTGCTGGAACAGTTATGCTGTGGTGCTATGAGGAGATTGCCTGGGAACAGTTATGCTGTGGTACGCTGCGAGGAGATCTGGATACAGTTAGCTGTGGCTTAATGCTGTGAGGAGATGCTGGAACAGTTTTATAGCTGTGGTTTGCTGTGCGGAGATGCTGGAACCAGTTAAGCTGTGGTATCGCTGTGAGGAGATGCTGGAAAGTAAGCCTGTTTGGTACGCTGTGAGGAGATGCTGAACAGTTAAGCTTGGCGGTACAACTGCGAGGAGACTGCTGGAACAGTTAAGCTGCGGTACGGCCTGTGAGGAGATGCTGGAACAGTTAGCAGCGGTACGCTTGTGAGGAGAATGCTGGAACAGTTTAAGCTGCGGTACGTGCGAGGAGTATGCTGGAACAAGTTTATGCCTGTGTACGCTGCGGAGAGATGCCTGGAACCAGTTATGCTGTGGTACCTGTGAGGAGATGCTGGAACAGTTATGCTGTGGTACGCTGTGAGGAGATGCTGGAAAGTTTAAGGCTGTGTATGCTGTTGAGGAGATGCTGAACAGTTCAGCGTGGTATGCTGTGAGGAGATGCTGGAACGTTAAGCTGTGGTGCTGTGAGGAGATTGCTGGAACAGTTAAGCTGTGGTATGCTGTGGAAGGAATGCTCAGTACCCTTGGTACAGTTAGAGGCGGTGGCGCTGGGTTTCCTGCCAGTGGAGTGCACTGATGGATGTGATGGGGGGACGGTGAGTCGGAGCATCACAATCGTGGCAGGGATTGAGGGAGAGATGGAGGGGGGGGATCACACCTGGCAGTACGCCACAGATGGGCATAATCATCTCCTACTCTCCCTATCCTTCCCTCACTCCCCATGGCCTGTCCCCGTCATCCATGCACAACCAGACTCATGCCACACACACGTCTATTCCAAACAAAGAGATTCAGTGCACACACCCACACACACTAGGGCCTGTTGGACCAACAGACATACATTTTAATATCAGACACATGTACTTCCATCACGCATCTTCTTCTGTGCCTGGTCTGGATTCCAAAGCACAAGCACATGAATAATGCAGACAGCGGTAATGACGCCTGAAAAGCAGTTACTAATCGGGATATACAGACCTGCTGCTACTGCTCAGATCTGCTGGCTATCATACACCAACCGGATGTGACATTGACAGGTCACATTTAACTGGAGCAAAAGAAAACATATCACCGCTACTTTCATTCATACGCAGAACTAGTCCCTCGATATCACTACACGTACAGAGCTTAATACGCAGTTCATGTATCGTTACCGCAATCATGGTCTGGCAATTACAAGGTCTAACGGGACCTGCACAAACAGAAAACAACGCAACTACCTACACGTAATCATTTTCTGAACATCACAGAGGAGAGACACCACAGGAGCAGTGTAGGGGGCCCCGAATGACGCTTCCTCCGTGAGAGGAAAGACTAAGCGCCCGAAGGTTAGAGGGTAGACAAATAACATAATACTGCTGGTCTCTATTTGCTTCAAATTGAAAGTCAGTTCCATTGTTGCACATCAAGCTTGTTTGAATTTCAGGTTCAGTCTTACATCACGATCTAAGAATATTCTTGTTTGTGTTTTACTGCTTTTATTAATATTGAATTATGATCGTCATATCTGTTTTTTTGCTGGATATCTAGGGAATTTGGTGTGTTATATGGACCTAGATACTCTAAGGGAACAGTTACTCAAAACAGTGGGTCAATGACTACCGCTGTCTTCCTGGATCTAACCCC
>NC_036855.1:53526967-53532017 GCF_002910315.2 Salvelinus sp. IW2-2015
CAGCTTAACTGTTCCAGCATCTCCTCACAGCATACCCCAGCTTAACTGTTCCAGCATCTCCTCGCAGCATACCCCAGTTTAACTGTTCCAGCATCTCCTCACAGCATACCCCAGCTTAACTGTTCCAGCATCTCCTCGCAGCGTACGGCCACTGAAATGCTAGTATTTCATTCTATACAGTCAAGACACTCCCAGGCGCCATAGTGTTCAACACATCCAAGAGCCATATTGAGGTGAGTAGGCTTCCTATGGCCACCGTGTAGCCTCACAGCTGGTCTGCTGGTAGTGCACTGAGCAGGTACAGGTCCAAAGTGACCTATTTTCACATTCAGTAAGGGAAGCGCCGGCTATCATCCCAGGTACTTAACCTAAATTGCCCCAGTATAATAGCCAAGTCTATAATTGAAAAATATAAACTACGGTAAGCCGCCACAGATAAGAGAACCAGCTAACCAAATAAAAAATGATTTGTTCAGGTTTACTCTGAATCATTATATGTAGATTCCCCTTTACTGAGAGCGACTCACTGGGCGCTCTGCTGGTGGATGTGGTGCTTGGAGTGACCCTCTAGTATTTCTGAGGAGAGAGGAAATTCAAGGCTTACCTGGTGACAGTTAATGCACCTTGCCCTGGAAACGTACAGTGGATGTCCCCAGGTGTATTGTTATACTTGCCCATGCCTGGCCAAACCTTTGTTATTGGACACCATGATACAAGACTGGTCCTGGACCACAGGGAAAGGAAATGAGCTTTAGAGGTCACCCCACAGTCACAGACACGTTTTCATGACGTCGCTTGTGTTTGGTGATGCCCCCACGTGGCTTAGCTGCAACACGGCACAAATAAACACCTGCAATCACACAAACACATACATCATGCAGCCGCCCCACATCGAGAGGACGTGGCTTTTAAAACAAGCGGCGACGGGCTGATTGATCCCACAGTGAAAATGGGCAATATTCCCTCCGCATCGATATCAATAAAACCCCCCCAGGCTTCAGGCTTCGCAGGCCTCTTTTTGTTTCTCTTCCAAAGAGAGAAGAAGAAAAATCTATAGACAATTGATGATGTCTGGAAGAAAGGCTCTATTGGAGTATATCAAACCAGGCTATCGGTGGGGGAAAGTTTGCCCTGTAAATGAGACTGTTTGCTCCAAGTTCAGTGATAAAGAGAACAGCATAAAAAGGCCCTTTTTAACGACGGTCAGGGAGGAGCTAGGGACAGCCCAGAGAACACCCTTTGTTTTGGCCAATAAATCTAACAAAACYGCCTCCTTCTATGGAGACTGGTGACGCCATGTTATTATTACCATTTTCATTTGTTGTCATCCCTCTCCCGCTGTATGGACAAGCAGAAATGAGAGGGGGATATGCCAAATGAAATACAAGAATCAGTGACCCTGAAAAATGTCTGACGTTTCTTTCTTTCTTTTCATTAACAGAAAGCTGCTCTATCCCCCCCCCCCTTCCCTTAACCCCCTTCCTCGCACACAGGACACTCACACAGCGCAGGAAGCACGCGCAACACACACACGCACGCATGCACAGACAGACACACGCACACGCATAAGCACACATGCACAGACAGCACACACACACCACGTACACCACACCTTCCTTCTCAGTCCTCTGCAGAGGAGGTAAAGGAACAGGCAGAATTAAACTACCGCTGAATGACCCTGATGGGAGGGATGACTGTCTGTGTGTGTGTGTGTGTGTGTGTGGTGTGTGTGTGTGTGTGTGTGTGTGTGTGGTGTGTGTGTGTGTGTGTTGTGTGTGTGTGTGTGTGTGTGTGTGTGTGTGTGTGTGTGTGTGTGTGTGTGTGTGTGTGTGGTGTGTGTGTGTGTTGTGTGTGGGTGTGTGTGTGTGTATGTGTGTGTGTTGTGGTGCGTGTGTGTGTGTACATGTGTGCCTTTATAAAGATGCGTTCGTTGTTGATAATAATACCCCTTTTCTCAGCCATTAGCATAATCTTTCAACACCATGACAGATCATTTTTTTCCCATGAAATTGGCCCTTTTTTCAGAACAGTGAAGTGAATCTCTCTCTATCCTGAGGAGAGGCACACGGCTGATTACGTTGTGTTTTGGAGAGAACAGATTTTCCCTGCAGAGATTCCCTGCTAAAGTGCCCATTTCTTCTCTGAAACATTAAACATTAACCCCCTCTTGGTCCTCATATTTGCATGTTTTGCACAGCGAGACACAAGACGTCTGATTTGCATCGTCTATGCATCTGCTATTTGGTTTCTTTTGGTGTGCAGGAGGACTCCACGATAACCTCTCCTTATCATGATACAGTATCAGTCGAGTCATACAAAATAAAGGACATATAACAACAACACACCAGGTATGTTTCTGCTGCACTATAAACTGTATCATAGTTTTCCATTAAACATTTTTTGTCATGACATTGTATTTGACCAACCCATATGCTATCATTTATGGCCTGACTAGGAAAACAGCTTGTCCAAGCATTCGATGACACACTATTTAACATATCAGTCTTACCGTAAAAAACAGAGGTAGCCTGGCTAAACACAGAACTAGCCTGAGAGAGAGCAAGTGAGGTTGATCTACTCTTTAAGTCTAATCAGAGTGGGTTGACTGTGACTTTCCCTTCACGCCATACCTGTACAAATGAGCAGCGGAATTGCTGTTTCTTTAGCCCTCCAGGCACTTTTATAGGGCACTGTAAGATATTTGCCTCTAATGCTCACAAATGAGAGGCCCAAATGGTCTTATTACAAGCCCTCCCACAACAGAGACGATACATCAGGTGAAAAACACACAGCATCTGAAGCCAGTGATTGTTCTGGGAGCACAGTGCTCATTACTCATACACCCTCTCTCCATCTCTCTCTCCCTCATCTCTCTCTCTTCTTCTCTTCTCATCTCAGACAACCTCCTCCCTCTTTGTCTCTCGCTCACTCACACCACACAACGCACACACACACACACTTACATAGCGTCCCACACACTTCTTTGAATATCTTTTGGTGTCTGTCGGAGGTCCGTGAGAGGATTGTAGTGTAGTGGGTGAGTCTATGCACATCCTGCTTTCCCCCCCTCTGTGGGCTGTATGTCAGTCCCAGCTTCATTTAAAATCAAATATTTTACTAACTACAGTAGCAGAAGGTTTAATACGAAGGAACAATAATCACCTGCATCAGTCATGTGCATGTTGTGTGCTGCGTGGTGTGTGTTGTGTTACTATGCCTGTTTCTCTGCCCCTGAACTTCAGTGACCTGGGGCATAGTAGGGTCAGTTGTCTATTGGTCTGGAAGATGGCAGTCCAAAGAAATCGCATTACGGACATCCCTCGAGCTGGCAGGTTTGTTACTGCAATAATCAGTCAGTGTATCTGTGCTTTATACGTCTCCAGGCTCATCTTTAGTTCCTCTGTTGTAGACAGCGGATACATATGAACTTTGTTTTGACAACATTGTGCTCTCCTCAAACGGCATGGGACTAGATCAGCCAGATTCATTTAATGTATTTATCTATTAACAGTTTTGAACATCGGACAAGTGGCAGGTGCAAAATACGTTGTTGTACAGTGCAGTTCATCAGTCCAATTCAAATAACCCTCACCCTCTTTCTGCTATTCTTGTTCCTCTCTCTTCGTCCCCATCGCCACCTCCACCTCCGTACAGAGTGTAGTGTTTGGGTAAAATGTCTGCGAGGAAGAGCGGGACCACACATGGAGGAGAGCACACTCTGAATCTCCCCTCAGCCATCTGCTGTGTCATGTGACTCTCAGAGTCTGCCACATATCCTTCCTCTGAGGCCCTGTCAATCAATCACAATCCGAGACAATGGGCGAATACTTAACCAATGAACAAAACAGACAGCGCAGAGGAAAAAGGCACACAGACAGAGACGTACTACATAAAAATGAACGGCCGAAACCTAATCATGATGGGGTCGTGTCAGAGAGTGGGGAACATAAATTACCATGGTATTAGTACGGGAAATATTTCTGTCAAAAACCATCTTTACTGCAATTATTAATATGTTAATTATGTATTTCATTAAGTAAGTGGATTAGAGGCTGATCTGATGGAATCATGCTGAAGGCTTGTGGAGGCAGGCAGAGATGGGGAAAGTTGCTACTGTATATAGAATGGTATATGACTGTAGTATAGAGAGGGGTGCTGTGTTCGAACTGAAGAGGGTACTGTGTTGAAGGGTCATGTGGTAATGAGACGATGAGTAAGAGGGACTGAGTGAAGGTGCAAAAGAGAGGTGTGTTGTAGGCCTGTGGTGTGTGGTGGGGGTGGTAGTGATGGCGGGGTTAGTATTTTACAGTAAAACAAAAACAGAAAAACAGCTCATCCTCATTTTAACCAGATCTCGTTCACCTTCTCACAAAAAACGTCAACATTTATGCTAACAGAAGAGATAGGCAGTGAGAATTCATGGTGACGGTTGCGTTCAAAGTCGTTGAAACGGCGACGAGAACGCCACCACACCTGTCCATGCATGAGCATCGTCACCGCGCTGCTTTGGAGCTACCAATTTAGTTCTCATTTTTGTCAGTCATCTTCAATGTTACCTGTCGGATACTCCCAAGCCACCAAAACACAACTCGGCACAGTGGGCTTGAGTTTTGACGGCACCGCGTTTCCCAAGAGTTTCACTAGTGGTTTAAATAACCGTAAAGTCCCAATTAGCTGTTTCGATATAAGAAATAGACTCAGTATATGGGAGGAGTCAGGTCCAATATGGTTAAGTGTTTGGCTTGTCATTTGTCGTTTTTTTACCTGTCCTTCCTTCCTGCATAAAGCGAGAGTCCTTGTTCTCCTATGTGCAGACGTGTCAGAGTAGGGATGTGGTTGTTTATTAGCCTGCCTCTGATTTAACCATAAAGGACATCATTTACATTAAAACTTCTTTACTTCTGCTCTCCTTTCCATTCTATCATTTAACGCAGATCTATCTAGACATTTACTGACAAATTTTATAGAATAGCATGCCATATCACTTAATCGGCATACGAAAAGACACGAGAATATGCGCATTACCTGGATCTCTCATTCTTCTCTCTTT